>NW_004524927.1:985544-988576 GCF_000260255.1 Octodon degus
TAAGTCCTTATACAAGGGAAACAGTACGATATTTACAGATGTAGGTCCGCTTTATTTCACTAATTTTCTAGTGGCATCCACTTAAATATGAAGGCTTCAAGTTTATCATTCTTTATAGCTGAGTAGTACTCCATTACATAAAAGTACCACATCTTTTTCAACCATTCCACATGTGACGGGAATATTGGTTGTTTCCAAGATCCGGCTATCACAAATTGTGCTGCTATAAATATAGGTACCCATATAACACTAGGATATTACGCTTTCAGTTCCTCTGGGGAAATTCCCAGTAGAGGAATAGCTGGCTTAAATGGGATTTCCAGTCCTAGCTTTCTAAGGAGTCTCCACACTAATTTCCATAACTGTTGCACGAGTCTACACTTGCACCAACAGTGGAGAAGTGTTCCTCTTTCCCTACAGCCTCTCCAACATTTGTTGTTGGTTGATTTCTTTATGATAGCCAATCTTTCTGGGGTGAGATGGCATCTCAGTGTTGTTTTAATTTGCATTTCACGGATGGTTAGTGATGAGGAGCATTTTTTCATGTATTTATGTATTATGCATTCATGTATTTATTCTTTAATTTTGTCCTCTGAAAAGTGTGTGTTCATCTTAGATGCCCATTTCTGGATTGGGTCTTTAAATTTAGGGACCCTAATGCTCTTTAGTTCTTTATAAATTCTACAGAGCAGACCTTTGTCTGAGTAGTAATTAGTTAAGATATTTTCGAAGTTTGTGGGTTGTCTTTACACTTTGTTGATAATTTCTTTTGACGTGAAAAAACTTCTCAATAAGACACGGTCCCAGTTGTTAATTCTTTCAAGTATTTCACTTGCAATTTGATTTCTGTTCATGAAGTCTTTGCCTACCCCTATGTCTTCAAGAGTTCCTCCTACTTTCTCTTCTAGAAGATTTAGTGTTTCTGTTTTAATGTTCAGTTCTTTAATCCATTTTGACTTTAATTTAGTGCATGGAGATAGACCTGTGTCAAGTTTTAGTCTTCAGCATGTAGAGAGCCAAATTTTCCAGTACCATTTCTCTTTAAAAAGACTGTCTTTCTTCCAGCAAGTGTGTTTGGCCCCTTTGTCAAAGATCAGGTGGCTGAGTGCGTTCCTAGAGGCCTCTGCATCTACTATTCTATTCCATTGATCCTCAGGTATATTTTGTTGCCAATACCATGCTGATTTTCTTACTTTGTAGTATAATTTCAAGTCAGGAATTGCAATGCCTCCTGCTTTGTCTTTGTTGGCCAGGATTACCTTTGCTATTCTAGGCCTTTTTTGGTTCTAAATAAATTTTAGGAACAATTTCTCTAGGTCTGGGAGGTATGTTGGTGATAGTCTCATAGGGATTCCTTTAAATCTACACAACAATTTTGGGAGTATGGCCATCTTCACGATGTTGGTTCTTCCTATCCAGGAGCAGGGAATACCTTTCCATTTTCTGAAATCTTCCACTATCTTTTTTATCAGAATACTGTAATTTTCCATGAAAAGATCTTTGATTTCTTTAGTTAGATGAATTCCAAGGTATTTCTTTTTTCGCGGGGCTATTGTAAAAGGTATTGTTTCCCAGATTTCCCTCTTAGTGTGTTTGTTGTCTGTGTAGAGGAATGCTATTGACTTTTGGGTATTGACTTTGTATCCTGCTATGTTACTGAATTTGTCTTTCAATTCTAGTAGTTTCTTAGCGGAGTTTTTTGAGTCTTCCAAATAAAGTATCATGTCATCTGCAAATAATGATAGTTTCACTTCTTCTTTACCTATTCTTATTCTTTTTATTTCTCCCTCTTGTTTAATGACTCTTGCTAATGATTTCAGAACTATACTGAAGAGGAGGGGTGATAGAGGACATCCTTCTCTTGTACCTGATTTAAGAGTAAAAGATTTCAGTTTTTCCCCATTGAGAATTATATTAGCTGTTGGGTTGTCATACATGGTTTTGCAGATTGAAGTAGAGGTCCTCTATTCCAATTTTCTGTAGGACTTTGAACATGAATGAGTGTTGGACTTTGTCAAAAGCCTTTTCTAGATCAAACTAAATGATCATGCGGTTTTTAATTTTTGCTTTATTGATTTAGTGTATTACATTTATACATTTTCAAATATTGAACCATCCCTGCATCCCTGGGATGAATCCTACCTGATCATGGTGTATGATCTTCTTGATGATTTGCTGTATTCTGTTTGCTAGAATTTTATTGAGGATTTTTGCATCTATGTTCATGAGGGAGATTGACCTGTAGTTCTCTTTCTTAGTGGCGTCTTTCCTTGGTTTTGGTATCAGTATAATACTTGCCTCAAGGAATGATTTTAGGACAACTCTTTCCTTTACAATTTCATGGAAGAGTTTGAGTGTAGGGATTATATCTTCTGTGAATTTCTTGTAGAATGCAGCTGTGAATCCATCAAGACCTGGACTTTTCTTTGTCGGTAGGCTTTTTTATTACATTCCGTATTTCAATGGCTGTTATTGGGTTATTGAGAGTTGTTACATCTTCTTGATTCAGTTGTGATAATTTGTACCTTTTTAAGAATCTGTCTATTTCATCTGTAGCTTCTATTCTGTGAGAGTAAAGATTCTCAAAGTAGCTATCGATAATCTTCTGAATTTCCACTGGGTCTGTAGTAGTTACACCCTTTTCATTCTTTATTGCTTGTATTTAAATTTTTTCTTTCCTGTTTTTGATGAGGTTGAATAGGGGCTTATGAATTTTATTTAATCTTTAAAAGAATGAGTTTTTTGCTTTTTTAATTCTTTGAACTGTTCTCTTCATCTCAATTGAATTAATTTCTACTCTAATCTTTATGATTTTTTTCCTGTCTTTGGGCTCTGGGTTTGGTTTGCTCTTCCTTTTTTAGAAGTCAGAGGTGTAGCATTAGGGTGTTTATTTGTTCCTGTTCTGTTTTCCTAATGTGTGAGTTCACAGCTATGAATTTCACTCTGAGAACTGCTTTCATCGTATCCCATAAATTCCGATAAGTTGTGCTTGAATTTTCATTGAATTGTAGATATTGTTGAATTTCTTGTTT
>NW_004524927.1:988692-994958 GCF_000260255.1 Octodon degus
ATATACTTAAGCATGACCTATGTACTAGTATGTGATCTATTTTAGAAAATGATCCGTGTGAAGCTGAAAAATGTGTATTCAGCTGTGTTTGGGTGGAACACTCTGTATATGTCTACCAAGTCCATTTGTTCCAAGCTCTGGTTCAGTTGTGCTACTTCTTTGCTAATTTTTTCTCTGGTTGATCTATCTTTTTGGGATAAGGGGGGGGTGTTAATATCTCCCATTAAGATTGTTGTATTGGATATTAGATTTTTCTTGTCTATTAAGGTTTGCCTTATATACTTGGGTGCTCTCGTGTTTGGTGCATACATATCTATAATTGTTATTTCTTCCTCTTGAATTTTTCCTCTAACAAGTATGTAGTTTCCTTCTTTATTTCATTTGATCATTCTTGGTTTGAAGTTGAGACTGTCTGAGATCAACATTGCTACCCCTGCTTTTTTTTCTGAAGTGCTGGGGCATGTAGTATTGTTCTCCATCCTTTGACTTTTAGCCTATGAGTTTCTTTATGAGTTAAATGTATTTCTTCTATACAACATATTGTTGGGTTTTGTTTCCTAATCCACTGTGCCAATCTATTTCTCTTAATTGGTGAATTGAGTCCATTTACACTGAAGTTTATAATTAAGATGTGTTGACTTACGATTGACATGTTATTTAAGTACTGTTTTTTTTTTTTACAACTGTTTTTCCTCCTGTGTTTAATTGTTTGTCCTATTTAGTGGGTTTCTTCTGTTCTCATTGGTGGAGTTCTGATCATTTTGGTCCCTCTCTAGAACATCTTTCAGGAGCCTGTGTGGGGTTGGCTTTGTCATCATGAAATTCCTTAGTTGTTCTTTGTCATGAAAGTATTTCACTTTTCCATCAAACTTGAAAGAGAGTTTTGCAGGGTATAGTAGTCTGGACTGGAATTTGTTTTCATAGAGGACTTGAAGTACTCCGTTCCATGCTCTTCTTGCCTTCATAGTTTGTGAAGAGAAGTCGGCCGTAATTCTGATGGGTTTTCCTTTGAATGTGATCTGCTTCTTTTCTCTAGCGGTTTTCAGTATGATATTCTTGTGCTGGACTTCTGAGATCTTGACTATTATATGTCTCGGTGTGTTTTTCATTGCGTTGAAATTATTTGGAGATCTGTATGCTTTGGTTACCTGAGTATCAGATTGTCTCCTCATATTTGGGAAGTTTTCTGCTATTACTTCTGCCCATATTCATTTTATATCATTTGTTTTGACTCCTTCATTCTCATTGAAGCATATTAGTCTCACATTGTTCATCTTTGTATCATCTTGCAGATGATGAATTATTTTTTCCTGCATCCTAGTTGTTTTTAAAAGATCTTTTCTAACTTTTTCACTAGCTGCACCAGCATCTTCAAGATCTGAAACTCTATCTTCACTTTCACTCAAAGCATTTTTCAGGCTTGTGATTGAGATTTTAAGTTCCTCTACATCTCTTTGACTCTGCTTCATGCGATCTATTTCTTTCCTGTATTGCTCATTCAAGGAATCCATCATTTTTTTAATCTCCTGTATTTTTTTAATCAATGTCTTCTTTAGAAGCAGTTATCAATTTTTTTACTGTAGAGTTTTTTACAGATTAAGTTTCCTCTTTATATCTGTATTTGATTCTTTAGTTTAGGTGCTATGAATTTAGAGATTTCTTTTTTCATTTCAGACACTAATTCTGCTTTGAGTTCCTTTAAACCTTTCTGCAGTCGCTTATTTACTTCCAACACTAGTAATTCATATATTTCAGCTAAGCTTGTGTCCACTGCATTTGTTCTGGCTGGGCATTGTATTTCCCCCGTATGTTTCTGCATTTCATTCTTATGTTCAGCTGCTATTAATTCAGGGTTTTCTTTTTTTTATTCCAGAAATTAATTCTGCTCTGAGTTCCTCTATATCTTTCTTCTGTTGTTTATTTACTTCCAATGCTATTGATTCATTTATTTCAGCTGAGCTAGTGTCCTCTGCACTTGTTATGGGTGGGCTTGAGGCCTGAGATTGCATTTTGCTCCTTGTCTTTTTCATTTTGTATAACACTGACCTCTGTCCTTTGGTGTAGTGCTTTGGTGAAATTTTGTCCTTATCACTTAATGAAATTCGGTTACTGATATACCAAGTTCTAGTTCCTACAGTTGTGCCTGGCTTGAGTTTGGCTGCTGTGCTTGGCTCCTTACTGTTGTTGCCCTTGGAGGTGGGCCTGCTATACCCCTCTGGTAAGATGTTCTGTTCCTGGATTAGCTGTGCTTTTGACCCTAGTCTCACTGCAGGGACTTTAGCTGCAGGGTTTTACCTCAAGCCTGTATGCTAGGTCTGGCCTGGTATGGAGGGGTATGAGGAGCGGGGGTGAGAGAGTGCAGAAGCTCTATCACACACTCACTAGTGTTGTGTTTTGGTGGTTCAGCAGGACTCCTAAGAGCATGGCGGAAGTTCTTACTCAGATGGCGGGATGTATTGAGTCTGGCTGGGCGGAGGAGGTTTGGGGAATGCGGGGAAACCTCTCTCACGTGGCGGGCCTGGGCTTAGAGTGTCGGGCGGACACAGGACAGAGCAGAAGTTCTCCCCCACACTCGCAGGGTCTGGAGTTGGTCGGATACGGAGGGCCCAGAGTACGGCAGAAATTTTCCTTGTTTTTTTTTTTAAAGAATAAAAAATAGCAAAAATTAAACAAAGAAACATTACAAATGGTGCAGAATTTCACTAAACAATATGATAGGAGTTCAACAAAGGCTGTTGTATTGCATAATGATGTCTTCAAATTGTTTGTTTAGATTACCAGATACAAGCATGCAAAATATTTTTAAAAAGTTATAAGAAATCAAGAAGGAGGAGAAAAATCTTTTAAGCATCACCTGCCCCTTTCACTAGACCAGCAGAAATCAGCAGTACAATTATCCAAACTATCTTATGTGTGTGTGTGTATATATATATATATATATATATATATATATATATATCTGTTTTCTTTAATCCTTTCTTTCTTTTTTTCCTTTCCCTCATCCCAATCATTCCTTCCTTTTGAACAGTTTCTCTCCCTTTCACAGTATCTATTGTAACTTTCAGATTTTATTTACTCTTTCAAGTTGTTCAAGAAACAATATGATTACACATGTAAGTCTGATTTGTTTCACTTATGGGTATCGTCTCTATTTGCATTTATTTACCTGTAAAAACCTTGAGTTTATCTTTATAGCTGAATAATACTCTATTGAATAAAAATATTGCATCATTTTTTGTATTTAGTACAGGGTCTACAGGGTCTCACTACATAGATCAGACTTATAATGATCCTCCTGTTTACAAGCCTCCCAAGTGATAGGATTATAGGCATGCACTACCTCGCCCAGTCTCAATCCTGTCTCAGCACACCCCAGGGGCAGAGCTGGAATAGCAGGCCAGGGGATTGAACCCCTCACCTTTGTGTCTGCCTAAGCAGGTGCTTTAATTCACTGACTGAGCTATTTGGACGGCCCTGCTGATCTTTTTCATTCATTTCTTGGGTTGTTTCCAAGATTTAGCTATGACTAATTGCATTGCTATAAACATGGATGCACATGTGCCACTGTGGTATGTTTTCAGTTCTTCTGAAAACATACCCAGGAAGTAGATAACTAGGTTCAATGGGAACCAGTTTTTTGAGGAGTCACCATACTGATTTCCTCAGTGATACATTCTACACTCACACCTCCAGTGGTAAAGGTTTCCTTACACCTCACAGCCCCTCCAGCATTTGTTATTGCTTGACATCTTGATGGTACCCATTCTCTCTGGGATGAGATGGGATCTCAGTGTTGTTTTAATTTGCATCTATTGACTGACCAGTCATACTGAGCATGTTTTATATATTTACTTGCCATTTGTAGCTCTTCATCTGACTTGAACGTATTCACCACAGACATCTATTTTTTGATTGGGTCCATGAATTTGGGAGGTTTGATATTTTTTCAATTCTTTATATATGCTTGATAGAAATCCTTTGCCTGAGGGACAACTGGCTATAATTTTTACCACTGTGCTAGGTGTCTTTTCTTGGTTATTTTTTCTGATACACCAAAATTTTAATAAAATGAGATCCCAGTTTTTAATACTTCGAAATATTTCCTTTTCAGTCTGGAAAATTGTTCATGAGCTCTGTGCCTACCTTCTCTTCAAGATTTCTATCTATTTTCTTTTCTTATATATTGAGTGCTTCCATTTTAATATTTAAATATTTGATCTATTTTGACTTAGTTTAGTGCATTGTGATAGATATGGTTCTTATCTTAATCTTCATCATGTGTAAAGCTAGTTTTCCTAGTACCATTTATTAAAGAGCCTATCTTTCTTCCAGTGGACATGTTTAGCCCCTTTGTCAAAAATAAGGTATCCTTGGAAAATGAAATACTTATGAATTAAGTCAAAGATCTTTTCAAGGAAAATTATAGCACTCTGAAAAAAGAGATCATAGAGGATTTCAGAAAATGGAAAGATATTCTCTGCTCCTGGGAAGAACCAACATTGTGAAGATGGCCATATTCCCAAAATTGTTGTACATATTTAATGCAATCCCTATTAAAATACCACCAATATACCTTATAAACCTAGAAAAATGATTCTTAAAATTTATTTGGAACCAGAAAAGACCTAGAATAGCAAAGGCAATCCTGGGCAACAAAGAGAAGGCAGGAGGCATTACAATTCCTGACTTGAAATAATACTACAAAGCTTCTGTGATAAAATCAGCATGATATTGGCAAAAAAAAACCCCAAAACCAGACCTAAGGATCAATGGAATAGATTAGAAGATGCAGATGCTACTACAAACACACTCAGCCACCATATCTTTGACAAAGGACCAAACATGCTTACTGGAAGAAAGATAGCCTCTTTAACGAATGGTACTGGAAAAACTGGCTCTCTACATGCTGAAAACTAAAACTTGACCCAGGTCTATCATCATACACTAAGCTAAAGTCAAAATGGATTAAAGATCTAAACATTAAAACAGAAATACTAAATTTCCTGGAAGAGAAAGTAGGAGGAACTCTTGAAGACGTAGGGGTAGGCAAAGAGCTCATGAACAAAAATCAAATCGCACTGATAATACTTTCAAGAACTGACAACTGGGATGTCCTCTTATTGAGAAGTTTTTGCATGTCAAAAGAAATTATCAACAAAGTGAAAAGACAACCCACAAACTGGGAAAAAATTTTAACAAAAAAGAACTCAGACAAAGGTCTTCTCTCTAGAATTTATAAAGAACTAAAAAACATTAGGGTCCCAAAATTTAAAGACCCAATCCAGAAATGGACATCCGAGATGAACACACACTTTTCAGAGGATGAAATTATAGAATGAATATATGAAAAAGTGCTCCATATCACTAGCCATCCATGAAATGCAAAAATAAAACAACACTGAGATACCATCTCACTCCAGAAAAAAATGGCTATCATGAAGAAAAAGAAAAAAACAAAAACAAAAGTTGGAGAGGCTGTGGGGAAAAAGGAACCCTTCTCCACTGTTGGTGGGTTTCTTTATGATGTTGACTGCTGCAACCATTATGAAAATCAATGTTGAGACTCCTTAAAAAACTAGGACTGGAAATCCCATTCAAACCAGCTATCCCCCTACTGGGAATGTTCCCAGAAGAACTGAAAACAACATATCGTAGTGATATATGTGCACTAATGTTTATAGTAGCACAATTTGTGATAGCCAAATCTTGGAAGCAATCAAAATGCCCATCACCTGAGGAAAAGATGAAAAAGATGTGGTATTTTTATACAGTGGAGTATTACGCAGCTATACTGAATGATAAACTCAAAGGCTTCATATATAAGTGGATGCCACTTGAAGATATACTCATAAGTGAAATAAACCAGATCCACATGTGTAAATATTGTATAGTCTCCATAGAATAAGAACTCAAAAGAAGACATAAAAAATGGTAAGGTGTAACAAAATTAAAAGGAAAGCAAGAATGTAAGAATTGAATAATGAAAAGAGGGCAAGGACAAAAGCTAGGAAAAATGACAGGGGCAAAAGCATACATTTATATGCACAAGATGGTTAAGGCAATGATCATGAGAATCTTCAGCAGGTTTTTGAAACTAGAAGTTAATTGGTAGGATGCTCACCCTGACTAACTATATATGCTAATACCTGTGAATTAAGCAACTACACTTTTTTTAATCTTTTTTTTCAAAGTTTTATTGATAAACAGCAATGAGACAGTTTCAAATCCAATCGGAAGTACAGTTTCAACAAATAATACACTGCATA
>NW_004524928.1:0-6998 GCF_000260255.1 Octodon degus
GAACATTCTCATAGCAAAAGTTTGGTTCCTTAAAACCTTTTCACCTGTTGAGGACAGAAGGAAGCCCTAAACCTAGGTGTCCCAGATGCCATGAGGAGTTGCATACAGCACTGTTTCTTCAGAAGCATCAGGGTCATCCTTATCAGGAGCAGAGCAGAGCTCAGCCTTCAGGAAACAGATCCTGGTGGGGACAGGTGGCCACAGGGCTCTGTAGAGCGAGCACAGGTGTTAAGCCTATCTGTACCCTTGCACAAGGCGTGTACTTTCAGGTAGGGGAGTTCTCTGGAAAATTTGCTCAAGGTTGGTTCTTTTGTGAGTTCTGCCTTATTTAAGGAGTTCACATGTGCTAAGAAGCAGGATTCTCTTTTGTGGGCTCAAAACACTCTTTCCCCTGCGTGGCAAGCAGTGCTGGTCAGCTGGGGAGAAGAGCAGAAGGAATCCACTGCCCCTCAGAGCTCAGCAGGAACCAAGCACTGACACCTGGTAAGAAGGGAAACGTGGGACTGAGATGCACAGGGTTACAGTGATGGTGGGAGGGGGCGGTCAGAGGGGACAGTCAGCATCTCAGGAGGGAAGGGGTAAGAAGCCAGGTTATTGCATGCAGGAGCACAGGTCAGAGGGCTATGGGGCTGCTGGGCACAGGAGAGACCTGCTTGCCTCACATTGTTTTCACCTGAATTTGAGGTTATTCGAGAGAGTTTTTCAAGAGTTATGAAATCTTTGAGGCAAAACAAGGATATAAATACATATGATTAACAACTTTACCTTAACTGCTTCTACTGTTCTGGTGATCTTCTGTGTTCCTATGCAGAAAAGATGGTGCAAGTCATGACACCTCCTCTGCTGTTGCTGCTGAGCCTATTGGGGCTACTGTGCGCTGCTGGGGCTACTCCTCCAGGTTACACCCCATTTCAGTGGTTCAAAGTTCAGCACATACTGCCGAACTCTCTCCCGTGTGACCAGGCCATGATTGCTGTCAACAGACCGAATGGGGTGTGCAAGCAGAGAAACACCTTCCTGCACGACGCTCTCCAGAATGTGATCAATGTCTGTAAACAGGGCACGACACCCTGCAACAATGGTCAGAACAACTGCCACCAAAGTGCCAGGCCTGTGAGAATGACTGACTGCAGGCTCCTTAGAAGCCAGTTTCCTAACTGCCACTACAGTAATACTTCCATCACCAAAAACTTCATTGTGGCCTGTGACCCACCTCGCAGGGATGACCCTCAAGATCCCCTGGTTCCTGTGCACTTCGATCGGGTTATCTAAGGCTTAGATCAGCTTTCCTCTGTCTGGGCAGGCAGCTTATATTACACTTTGTGCTTCTTTCTCTGTTTCTCTCCTTTTTCTTCATCATTTCCCTTTTTGATTTTCTTGTTCTCATAAAAGAAAGAGTGGAGGTGTTGGGAGAACTAGAGCGCCCAGGATACTGTATGTATAGGTGAATAATTCCTGTCTGCTTTGAGATTTGTCTGTAGTGGAACAAACAATCTATTGAAAAGGGGAAAGTTCTAGGCCTTTGTCACTTTTGCCCAGCCTCACCGCACTGCATTCACAGCAATAAAGAACTTCCTGCTGCATTCAAGTGAGTGAATGTGTTTGTGTCATCTTTCAAATCGTGTGCCGCCCATTTTCCAACAGGACGTCTGCTCCTAGGGTCTTATTCTGCTGCATGGTGGGTTGAACAGATAGATTCCTGAGTCTTGGTTACATCGAGCACAGATTTCCTAAGTGCACATCCACTGGCAAAGGAGAAAGCAACTCCATTTTTAAAGATGAAAGGCTGAGGTGTTCTGGTGGTAGGAATGCAAAAGTGGGGTCAAGGTGACAGGAACATAAAAGGTACACAAATACACCAGGCTGTGCATTTTAAAGGATGTGCTTCTCAGCCCAGGGCCTCTCTCTGGGTCTCTGGGTAAGACTGACAGCAGTGACTGACAGGGGGGTCAGTCTTCTCAGAGGCACCGTAACTGCATGTGTATCCCAGAGTTCCCTCTCAGAAGGTTACACATGAGGTGCAGACCGTGCCTGTCAACCTTTAATGAGATCAAATGGGGAAAGTGTTCCTGAAGGCCAGGGCTAGCATGCCTGTGCTCTGGCCTGGCGCTGCAGAGATCTTGTGTACTTTTGTTATGCTTCTCCCTGCTTCTGTCAGAGCGTTAGATTAAGGAGGGGAGGGATAGCCTGGGGTGTTTCCTACATTTAGCTGGTGGGGGGGAGTGGTCTCCACCCCATTGTGCTACCTGCTCTACTGGGCCTCCTTGAGGTCACCCTCAGAGCTCAACCACTCCTTTGCCCCTGTGTCACTGTCAGTGCAGGTCAGGAATCCTTTGTTCCTTCACACTCTGCTCATCGTGGTTTATGTGCCCCTCAAAGCAGAGTCCCTTCTCATTTGGAGATGAAATAGATGCCAGAGACAGAGAATCATCCTTTCTCTTTTATTATTCATTCTGTGTCACAGCATTTGTGGAAACTGGGAATTAAACCAGGGAAAAGCTGTGCCACACTTGTTTCTACTTATTTTTTAAAATTTTAAGAAAGGATATGCATTATTTTTTTAAGGATCTGCCTCAAATAGACCTCAAGACTCACAATCTTAGCCTCTTTTTAAAATGGTGCTGGAAACTGGGCTTCCCACATTCCGAAGGCTAAAATTACACCCATGTCTATTACCATGTGTTAAGCTCTGGTCAGTATGGATCAAAGACTTAACCATTGAAACAGAAACATTATATCTTCTGGAGGAAAATGGAGGTAAAAATTGTAAAGATATAGGAGTAGGCAGAGTTCACGAACAAAAACTAAATTGCATGGGAAACACTTCAAAGAATCAACAACTGGGATCTCATCTTTTTGTAAATTATCTGCACTTCAAAAGAAATCTCCAACAGGCAAAAAGAAAACCTACAATCTTGGAAAAATTTATAAGCAACAGTCCATCCCACAAGGCCTTTTATCTAGGACATTTAAAGAATTAAAAAAATCAGAGGGCTGGCCAGATAGCTCAGTGGACTTAGGCTCCTGCTTAGGCAGAGTGCAGTGGCAGGGGTTCAGTCCTCAGTGTGCCATGCCAGCCCCACCCCAGGGGAAACCTAAGAGGGGAATGAGACTGGGTATGGTGGTATGTGCCTGTAATCCCAGCCCTGGGGAGGCTGAAACAGGAGAATCACTACAAGTCGTATCTTTGTAGTGAGACCCTATAGATCCTGTACTAAATACCAACAAACAAACAAACAAATAATTAAAAAATCAGGCCCCCAAATTCAAAGACCCAATCAGAAATGGTCATCTGACATGAATACACATTTTTAAGATGAAGAGATACAAATGGCAACTAAATATATTGACAGGAAAACTGTCAGGGAAAAGGCACCCTCAGACCCACACAAGCCCACACTCATGGTAGCTGGCACAAAAGGAGCAGTTTATTGACTGAAGCTAGCATGTGCCAGGCTGCTCAGTGGATCTGAGTAGCAGCAATGGCTGGGAAGGCAAGGACTTTCTAGAGCAATGAGCATGTGCGGACCGGGAAGGTGAGTCACAGAGTGTCCCTGGCTGGCCCAGAGTGTTCTGGGAAGGCGGGAATGTGGAAGAGGAATCATAAAGTGTCCCTGGCTGGGTCAGGGTTATCTGGGCACAAAGTGTAGAGTCCTTGAAGCAAGCTAAAACAAAGTTATATGTGTAAGCAGCTGGATGCAGACATTCAAGGTTAAATCTTTGCAGCACAGTTGTGGCTGGCACATCCAGGAACATCAGAAGTGGGAAGCAGGGAAAGGGGCCCATGGCTGGGTGCCTTAACATATATGAAAAAATATTCAACATAATTGTTCATTTTGGGGGGCTCATGGGTTTCCTCAGTTGTTCAAGCACCTGCTGGGGCAAACCCAGTCAGGTACAGGGGACCATGGTTCAACTCCCAGTTCCCTGTACCTTACCAGACCTGCCCTTAAGGCAGCATGAGCCAGCCCCCACCGACAAAAATGGTCATTTGAAAAATGCAAATTAAAACAACCCAGAGATTTCATTTCACCCAAGAAAAAAATGGCTAACTTCAAGAAGTCAACCAATAACAAATGCAGAAGCAGCTGTAGGGGAAAAGGAACACTTCTCTACTATTGGCAGGACTGCACATTGGTACAACCACTGTGAAAATCAGTGTGGAGATTACTTAGAAAGCTAGGATTGGAGATCCCACTCAATTTAGCTAGTCCTCGCCTAGATTTTTTTCCAGAAGAACTGAAAGCATCGTACTACGGAGATACATGTGTACTCATGTTTATAGCAGTGTAATTTGTCATAGCTGAATCTTGGAAACAAGGCAAACACACATCACCTGAGGGATGAAAAAAGAAGATGTCATATTTTTATGCAAAGCAATATTATTCAGCTATAAAATAGAATAAACCTGAGGCTTCTATCAGTAAGTGGATGTAAATAGAGACCATACTTTTAAGTGAAGTAAATCAAACCCACATGTGCAAACATGGTATTGTCTCCTTAGTGTAAAAACCTGAAAGAGAAAATAAAATCTGAATAGTACAACAGATTCTTGGAAAAGGGAAAGAACCCATTCAAAAGGAAGGAATTGCTAAGTTGAGAAGGATAGGAGAGCGAGTGTGGGAATGAGATATATGTATGTGTACAAGCAGGATGGTTTGGACAACCGTCCTGTGGATTTCTGCTGGCCTATGGCAAGGAGCAATTAATGCTTAATTTGTTTGTCTCCTCTTTTCAGTTTTTTCTCCTTTTTCTCTGCCTAACCTCTTATATATTTCTGATTTTCTTTCTTCTTCCAATTTTGCATGCATAAATCTGGTAATAGGAACAACACTGCATTACAACACATTCTGTGCAATTTATATTATTTTGTTAAGTGAAATTCTACATCACTTGTAGTTTTCTGTTTTTATACTACTTTGTACTCTCTTTAAAAAAACAAATAAAATGAAAAAAGCTCACAATCTTCCTGTCCCACCACCCAACCTCTCATGTGCTGAGATTCCAAATATGCACAACTATTCCCCATGATCCCTAATCCTTCATTAATTTTTTAAAAATGTGAAATAAGTTCACGTTAAGAGCTCAGATTAAGAGCAGCCTTTCCTCTCATTATTAGAGAAAAATCTCAAAGTGCAAATATTGAAGGAAATGTCACAGGGAAAGCAAGAACCTGACCTAGGAGTGATTTGCTCTTGTCTTTTTGTTTTGCTTTGTTTTGTTTTTCAGTACTGGAGAACAAAATCACTTCCTCCACTCAGAGTTACATCCCCAACCCTAATATTTTGGACAACAGTAACATGACTTATTATGTTACTAGTATCCAAGAATGGGCTTGAACTTGCAATCCTCCTGCCTCAGCCTCCCAGAGTGTTGGGATTCCAGGCCTATGTCTCTGTGAGTATTTTTTCTACTAAGATGAGCCTTTCTATGCAGACTGGGCTGCTTTGAATTAGAATCCTGGCTTAAGCACCGGAGTGCTGGGTTAAGTACTCTTTTTATAAGGACTCATTTGGGATGCTGCTTTGTGTTGGGGGGAGGTACTGCTGGCAGAGTGACTCCTGGCTCCTAACTTGAAGAGGGAGGAGCAGGAGTGGCTGGACAGCCAGCAGGGCACACGGGCAGCTGGTGATCTTCTTGTCACTGCACAGCATTTAGAATGAGGTCACTCTGGGGAAAGGGGCTCCAGGCCAGGCCACTTCCTCAGGTTTGCTGGGGGAAGGAAGCTGCCCATAGGAAGTCTCTTGTGTGACTCTCGCCTGTTCTCTGAGGCACATGCAGCTGCACAGAAACCGACACAGCACAGGCACACAAGACACACACACCCAGCAAAGCCCGGGGACCTCTTTGTGGTTTTCACCATTTGGAGGTCGAGGGAGTAACAAAAGGCAGACAAGGTGATTGTGGATGAGAGAAGCCTGAATCCCCCGCCCCCCGGGTCTGGATTTCTCACCTACCTGCGTTCCACATCTCCCAATGTTATGGGTCGCTCAGAATAGGAACCAGATCAGAAGATAGATTGGAATTTAAAGGAGCCTTCATCACTGAGCTCAGGAGCATCAGTTAGTTCTCATGCAGGAGAAGACTGAGTGGGCTCTAGCCCAGGCAGCAAAGAGTTTTTAAAACAAAAACATCACATGACTAAGCGGTCTTTCACAGTTCAGGGATATGTGCAACTTGCCCATGTGGAGGCTTGTTGAGCAAGCTATTTTACAAGATACGTCTTAGGCTGATTATGTTTACAGGAATAGATTAGGGAAGGGAGGGAACCAGTTACTCAGTTGCTCAGTTTACTAAACAACCTTGAACAGGGAGCGACAGCACATTCCTTAGAGTAGATAACAGAAAGTATAAGGGAATCTAATAGTTTTCCATAGTTATAGCACAAACTTTAGTTGACTCATTACACCCAGCAGCAGCTCTCCTGGGAAGAAGGTAGCCAAGGGGGAATTCTCTGCCCCAGACTAAAGGCTGTCCTAGTTACGAGAAGAAAGGGGCAACATGTTAGAAGAGAGGATATGGAGGCCTCTAGTGTGAGGTGAGCCAGTGTGACCTATCGCAACACCTACCTGGCAGTTCCTGTGCATCGGAGTGAGGTGGCGAGGCTTGGGCACTTCCTATCCTGAATGGCCACTGGTCCTGCAGGTCACATTTGAGAGAGAGACTAAAGACAAACCAACCCTGAGACCCAGTCCTAGCCCAGGTCCAGTGAGTGTGTGGAGAACTTCCTGCTACCCTGAGCCGGCGGGACCAGTCCCAGCCCAGGCGCAGCATGGGCCGGACCCTCTCCCGCCCCCTCGGGCCGCCCCCCACCACTCCGCCGTACGTCCCCACCCCTCCCGTCGAGTTGAAATTTTTGCCGACTTCCGGGAACCCCCAGACCCAGTCCTAGCCCAGGTCCGGTGAGTGTGTGGAGAGCTTCCTGCTACCCTGCGTCGGTGGGACCAGTCCCAGCCCAGGCGCAGCGTGGGCAGGACCCTCTCCCACCCCCTCAGGCC
>NW_004524928.1:15356-15889 GCF_000260255.1 Octodon degus
GGGGCTCAACAGATGACCAGAGGTGAGTTAAGAGAGGCCTGACCATGTGAGAAAAGTATGCCCAGAGTAGGTGAGACCAGCAGGAAAAGCTCAGAGTAATGGGAAACTCCACTTCAGTAGAAAATGAGTATGTCTGTCTCATTCGGATGTTACTCAATAGAATGGTATAAAAGTGAAGCCAAAGAGTTCCGAGGAATTATTTTTACTTATAAAAAGGCATTGTTACTCATTTTCACCTAAGCAAAAGACTGCTTTAAACTTAAAAGTTTAGTAGTTTCATGTTTGGATGGCCTGTCATTCTGGTCTTCTGAATACAGGCTGCTTATCATCACATGCCAGTTGCTGCTATGCCTTCGCTCGGGTAGATGATTGTTCAAAATAAGGGGGTGGTGAATGAAAGCAAGAGAAAGGAAAAGGAATATTGTGGGACTGTCCTGCTTCAAGGTTGTATATGGTTAGATTTTTGGACTTATATGTAAACATAAGAAGTATAAAATTCTTTATGCCTATTTTTAAAATACATTATAATTTTT
>NW_004524928.1:16254-17937 GCF_000260255.1 Octodon degus
GTGACTCATCCACATGGCTGACACTGACAAAGGTTCTACAATCTGAGGTACAGGATCTCAGGATAAATTCTGAGGGGATTTCACTGACCTTATCAGAGCCAAAAGCTACAACTCTTGTTGCACAGGTCCTGCTTTACCTTGGTCTTAACCATCCAGCAGAAAAGAATAAAAATGAAATATAAGAAGTAAAGCCATGCTGTTATGTTGAGCTATAGAGGACTCAGGTCAACAATTTCTGACATTGCCAATCAAGCAGAAGACCCAATACTATTATGGGCTACTGAAATCTTTTAGAATATTTTGCTGAGTTTACACACCTATAATATTCAAAGAACGGAACTTAGCAAAAAAAGGGGATACAGATGAATGTCCATTTTGTATCTGTGTATTCAAAGTGGTTAGGATAGATATATAGTTACACTCTCTTAATGAATAGAGAGATTCATTCTAATGGTGTTTGTAAATAGGATATCGTGTCCACATCTTGTACAGAAATTAACCACTAGGAAGAATGAATGCAATGTATTAATTATTATACTGTCCTACCAATTTGATTTGAAACTGTCTCATTGCTATTTGTTTCTCAATAAAACTATGGAAAAAACTAAAATGAATAAGAAAAGAATTATTGTGAATATAAAATAAAAATAAAAATAAATTGACAAAGCTAAAATAAATAAATAAGTAAATAAATGAAAAAACTTAAAAGTTTAGAAGCAGGGGCCAGGGAGATAGCTCAGTAGAATAAGTGCTGGCCTGGCAAGTGCAAGGTAGTGAATTCAATCACTGGTACTGGGGGGGGGGAGAAAAGAAAAGAAAAAAGTTTAGAAGCAAGTTATGAGAACACTGCGTCATGCTCACCAAAATGGGGAACCAATTGCTCTTCATGTATGGTCTCTTTGTAGTTTAATTTCCTTAGCTTTGGAACCATTGCAGTCGGACTCAGAAGAGTCTAAAATGTCTGAGAAGGTTAGTTTCAGATGCTGATATTCCTAAACCTCCAGAATATCTGGAGCAGCTTCCACGCAAATATGAATCTGCACATGAGGCCTTTTTAAAACTTCTGCCTTCCTCACTCCCAAATGCAGATGCTAGCATAGAAAAAAGGACCAAAATAGAGCAGGGGGCCCTCTGCTGCATCGTTATGATAAGGTTGCACTCCCTCAAGGCCCCCTACATGATGGTGCTCCCTGGCATCACAAGAATGGCCCTATTGTCAGCAGGAAACAACCAGATAGATTATTTACTTACAGATAGTGTTTAAGCTGTCTTCTAAAAATTTTGTTTAAAAAAGGGTTCTTTTAAATTGCAAGCAGTTGGTTCCAAGCTGTGCGAGGCACTGCTGGAGGAAGGGGCACAAACTGAGATCAGGGAGGGCCCGAGCTCCCATCTACTCCCAACCTAGGCTGACCCAGTTAGGCATCTGCAAGATAGGCTCAGCCACAGAGGGCTGTGTTCCTGGTGCTAAGAAGGGGAGTCATCACTATGACAAGCCATGGCTCTGGGGTTGGCTGCATCATGGCTGGTTTCGCAAGTTCTCCAGATAGTATCTACATTTAAAATCTGGGCAAAGGGAACAGGGAGATGGCTCAGTAGAATAAGCTCTTCCCTGGCAAGCTCAAAGGCCTGAGTTCAATCCCCGGGTCTGCCTAATAATAATAATAATAATAATAATAATAATAA
>NW_004524928.1:18037-25305 GCF_000260255.1 Octodon degus
TCTTCCCTGGCAAGCTCAAAGGCCTGAGTTCAATCCCCGGGTCTGCCTAATAATAATAATAATAATAATAATAATAATAATAATAATGTGGGCAAAAACAAAGCATGCATCAGACAGAGACAGAGCGACAGTGGGCACACACAGTGGCTGCACACGAAGTCTATGGCTACAGGGCCATAACTCCCTTAGAGCTCTAGGAAGGGATGTGGGCCTGAGAAAACCCTGTGTGGGTACTAAGACCATTAAGCTGCTGCTAGCAGCTGGGCCAGCACACCTATGGAGTAAAATCAAGAAAAGACAGAGCCCCGGTGCATGAGATAAAGGATGTGCTTTTAGAACTAGAGCCACCACAGCCAAAGGCAGCCCAGGGCATTTGTGCAGGATTGGGTTGGGGAGATAGCTCAGTAGAATAAGTGCCTGCCTGGCAAGCGCAGAGTCCTGAGTTCAATCCCCAGTACCGCAAAAAGAAAAAAAGGAATGAAAACAGGAACCATGCTTTTTGGAAGACCTGTGTTACAGATGCTTCACCAGTTTGTAACACATGAGTCTCAAGTAGCCAGCAGTTTAGTTCTTGAAAGACCATTGAGTGGCGTGCAGTTGCCTGGGCAAGTAGGTCAGGATCCTGTCATGAGACAGGTGGAAGGAAAAAGTCCAGTGACCATATTTCCTCTAGGAACAAAGATGAGGCAGTCAGGGGACAATGAAACATACCAAATAGGTGATGCCAGTCAAAAGACAACGTGGCACTTAATATCAGTATTTCATCCAGCTTTTAGATAGCATAACAGTATGTGAAAAAAGGGGTCTAGAACTTTCATTTAAGGAAAAGTAGAGGATGGCAAATCCATGCATAAAGACAATGAGAGGTGACAAGCAACAACGATCATAGCAGACAACATTATCTATTTGGTGACCAGATAAAAGAAAAGGAATGAATAGATTATTCTTGGGCCATTGTTGGGATACTCTCATTTCTAAATCATACATAGTTTTTGTAGTTTTAAGGATAAGAATTAAAATGCTAATTTTTTTGCTTCAAATTCCTGGTGCAATAAGGACTTGTTTATGTTGAGAAAAAGGACCCCAAACATCAGGCATTCACAAAAAATAACCCACAGTATCAACTTTAGAAAACAAAGACTATTACACTAATTTTACTAGAGGATGCATTTGACATACATTCACAACAAAAATACAATGTTACATTTGTGTTTGTCAGCCCCACAAAGTACTTGATATGGGGTGATACACATAACTCTTAAGTCAAACAAAGCTGCTTTCAAATGCTACACTAAATGAGATTGCCTTTGCAGTTAGGGAAGCAACTACTGAAATCATGTATAAATGGAAATAACTATACTGCCTGCATAATGAGAGATTACTGTAGAGACAGCTGATAGAAACCATACAACCTTTCTATTGTTAAGTCATAAAGAGGTATCAAAATTAAAAAGCAAAAATTACAGGAGAAGACTTAACAAAACTAGGAGCATCAGAGGAAGTGAAAATGGTACTAGGCGCAGGGCAATTATGAACATAGTAGGACACAGGGAGAACAGTGAGCATGTGCTGAAGATACTAGGGGAGAGGATCTGGTGAAATTTTGATCTTAGACAAGCGCCTAGATAAAGAAATAATGGGACAAGACTTCTAAACCAAACTATGTGCTTAAGAGTCATCCTCGCCATTGGCGCTGTCTCTGTCATCCTCTCCTTCCTCAGCCTCTTTTTCATCATCCTTGATCAACTCCAGCTGTGAGAAACAGATACAAATAGTGGAGTTAAGAGACACTCGGAGTGTTCCTGTCGCCCCACCCCCACCCCACACCTCTTTCTTTTCTTACCCACTGTTATTACCTGGTCCTCCACCTGATCTTCATTTTCATCATCGTCCAGTAGATCCCCTTCCTCAGCAGAGTCATCCGCAGCACCCTCAGACTCCATCTTCACGTTAGTCCCATCTTCCGGGAGGTGGTGGTCTGCTCCTTTTTGGTCTTATCATTCTTCATCTCCACTGCTTGTTCACTCTGTTACTTTTCAATTTTCTCCAGGCTTTCCAGTAAAGAATTTTATCTGGATCAACTCCTTTTTAATGGCCTGAAGTCAACTTTCCAGACTTGGACGAAGAACCCTGCTGGCCACTCTTAGAATTGAAACCAGTTTTGCCTCTTCAGGAGGTGTTTCCTGATAACACACTGGTGTTTCATGTGCACTACAACCCAAGCAATAAGAGGAGGAGGAGGAACACGTGCTGGGTAACTGTACATCTTGTCATAAAAATCATGTTGAAAGTCATAGTCCAAGTCAAAAGAGGACCTGAGTAGAGGGGACGGAGAAGGGTGTTCTGGTGCTGACCCGTACATCTCCACTGCAGATCATTTCACACCTGCTTTTCCTGTGTTCACTTTTTTTTTTTTTCCGGAACCGGGGATTGAACTCAGGCCCTTGCGCTTGCCAGGGAAGCACTTATTCCACTGAGCCATCTCCCCAGCCCCCTGTGTTCACTTTTGGCTCTGCAGCCAGATTAATATCTAAAACCAGGCCAACAATCATTCTGGCATCCTCTCAAGCTACAGCAGCCTGGGCATTTTTCTCATTAATATACTGGACAAAGGCAAAGCCCTTATGAATAGAGCAACCCACAATTTTGCCATACTTCGAAAAGATGGCCTTCACATCAGATTTCTTCACCACAAGAGTGTTCAGATTCCCAATGAACACATGGGAATTCATGGAGTGAGGATCCACCTTGTTGGTAACTTTGCTAGCCATAGGGTTTGAAGATAAAGTTGCTGACAAGTGACAAAAACTGTAGCTGAAGATCAAAAAAAAAAAAAATCTCACAGGAGAGGGATGAGAGCAGAGATTCAATTCTGAATCTTGCTCCTGGATTCTATATGGAGTTGACTGCTGCCCGAGGTCAGCAACATGGCAGAAACCTCTCAGTCACCATCTCTTCACAAAAATCTAAAATGATATTTATAAAATGAAAAAGAGAGTTAACATTAGCATCTTTGACATAGTAAGAGGCTTTCGACTTGACTGTGGTTCTCTTAGAGAAACCCAATGTCGTCATAGCTCATCTGTGTTCTTCGCTGCTGTTTCATTCTCTCACCACCTGTGATACAGACCTTGCACCCTGAGCTGAGGCCCACCATGAACAACCTGCACAGTGCAGGGCTTAGGAGAAAGAGTTCTGGGGACATGAGAGAAGCAGACAGTGCAACCACAATGTCTGAAGAGAAAATTAAAATGTTAATCTCTCCTGTCAGGTGTTACGCAAGGCTCTGGCAGAATGATGTTCACTTCAAGCAGAGGGCAGACAGCGAAAGCAGGTAGCCTCTCCCTGTGCAGGTGAGGACAGCCTTGCTTCCAGTGCTGGCCCTGCCTACACAGGAAGCACACGGCCTGGACAGGCCTTGCTCCCTGCACTCCCTATGCCAGTGTCCAGGGTCTCGGGTCCAGATCTGTGGCAGACATCTGGTCCCCTACTGTCTCTCTTTGCATGTGGAATTTGGTGATTCGCTGAGCAGCAGGGCTTCATTTTCTAACAATAAAGCAAGTAATCTCATCTGTTCTCACACTGTACTGTTTTCCCTGGGCCTTGGGAGTTGCCTCTATTTTGTGCCTGCTGACTGTCTCAAAGGCCACCTTTCAAAGTTCATTAGCAAGGATCTGCCTGAAGCCCCATGAACCACTTCTGAAGCTTCTTATGCATGTCTGGGGGAGGACTGCTTCATACAACATGTGCCCAATAACCTTGCCCTTCCTGGCAGTCAGTGTCAACATTAATACATTTACGGAATATTCCAGGAGCTTCCCCAGAAACAAGGCAGCTTTTTCCACCTGGTCTTGGATGATTTCTGTGAACTTTCATGGTTCGCTAGCTCATTCATGCATTTTCTCATCCTCACAGTGAGGTATGTAAGCACCTCCTTGCACTTCTTTAAACCTCATTTTGATCTGATTTTGCCAATGAGGATCCTGCTGGGGCACAGCAGCTCTGCCCAGGGCCTTACTGCGACCCAGGTAAGTTCTGTCACCAACCTTAGCTCGGGGTCCTGCACAGTCATGAACTCTTTCCACAGGGCAGCAGCGGGTAGAAAGTGGTATTCAGGGATTGTGTCTAGTCAGACCTTAATCTAGAGTCCGAGTGGACTCTCATCGTGAAGTTGCTGGCTCTTTTCAAATCTGTTCCAGTTTGTGTTAACACTGAGCCTTGTTGTTTGTGAGACACTATCTTCTACTGTCCTAACACCTGGTACGCCTCTGAGACTTTTTGATGCTGCCACAAATAAAGATTTGAGCCAGTTGGGTGGGAAGAGATGCTGCTCCTTGTTCCAGCCAGAGCTAAGTCCTGAGCAAATAGGGGTAGGGAGGCTCATCAGGAGGTGGTATGGAGGAGGTGGCTCCCAGACAACAGGCTGACCTGAGCCTCAAGCCTGTCTCAGGGCCCCTGGGCCTGTATGGACTCTGCTAATGGGGGTGCAGGCATCTGTGGTGCTCTAGGGGGGGAAACTGAAGCACTCGTCACTGACAGGCTCTGTTTCCATGGTAACTGTGTCTGTAGTCACATGAGCACAACAGCCTGCACAAGTCTATGTTCAGGAGAAAGTTCTGAGTAGCTGGAGGGTCCTCAGACACCAAGTTACTGTCTCCCCATTGCAGGTGCATTAGCATCTTACATGGCAAGTAACAGTGTGCGGAGGTAACACAGTGAGAGAGTAGAGGTGTCCAGGCCTGTTTCACCCTCTGGGACCCAGCCCTCTGCCTCCCTCCTCTGAGGACCTTGACCCTCTGGGCTCAGGAGACTAAAATATGACTGCTAAAGCCCTAGGTCTGAGGCAGTCTGGAGGAACCATTTCTCTCTAATGGAAAGTGATCTAATGTTTAAAATTCCATTTTCCCCTGCTGATTTCAAAATCCTTATTTAAAAAAGACATCATTTCATCCTGACAATGCAGCCCTCCACTGGACTCACCTGTTGTTCTGGTGTAGAAGCCCAATAAATTCTTAGCTCATCTAAGCTCCTTGCAGTTGATTAATTCATTACCACCAGTGGCACAGGCCTAGAGTGGATTAAATCAGCATGGAAGGAAATGGATCTCAGGACAATGAATACAATAGTTTGGTTTGTTGCTCTGGCTTTTCCAGCACCCACCCCATGTTTGAAAAGTCACACATATCTCTGCCTTATGCAACATCAATTGGTGTTTGTTGGAGAAATGCATTTAAAGCAAGATATACAAATATAGAAGAATTGACAACATTGGCTCCTTATGGCTTCCCGCAGAATTTGGGGTGAGAAAGTGCAAACGGCAGTCCTGAGATCTGAAAGGCCTTGTCCCACATCCCACTGTAGTCTCCCTCTCAGTCCTGATCAAGGAGCCATAGCCCCACACCAGAAGCTGTGCACAAAATGGGGCTGAGGATCAGTGGCTGTCAGCAGCTCAAGGGCTCACACTGCAAGAGTGACCCAGACTGAAGAAACACCAAGAGCTGGGGCCTAAAGAGGCTTCATATCACTGTGTGGCTATGTGCTAAGCAGTTGTTTTTGTCTGTTTTACAGAAGGCATTTCCCTTTTTTGCAAATAATGGAGTAACTAGGTAATTATTCAGTGCTTCTCTGACACCGATGTGGTGATAAAGCTAGTACAGTGATGCAATGAGCCCATATTTAGCAGTCTTGGGTACTAAAGATAAAGTCAGATGCAGTTTCTTGACATGGTTGTATTAATTTCTGATTCACAGAGATGATTCCTTAGCCCACGATCATGTCTACCAATCAAGTCACTTGGATTTCCTCCAGAGGACACGGACGTGGTTAAGTGGTTACAGAAGGATCACCCAAGTAGCACTAAGAAACATGTGATCGTGGGTGACCCTAGAACAGAACTGAAAGACTGGGCAGGTCTGCTTCCAGTCACTCCACAGGACACCCAGACAATCTGAGCTCCTAGGCATGCATCTCCAGCTCAGTTCCTGTGATCACTGCATGAACAGGGAACAGTGGTGTCAGAGAAGGCCCTGGGTCGCTGCCTGAAGCAGAGAAGCTACTGCTTCAGAAGCACAGGCCGAGTACTTAGTGTGAGGTTTTCTTATGGCAACGCAGCAAGCAGACAGGATAGATAAAAGAGGATTTTATTGCAGACACAGAAGGACCCCCAGGAAAGAGATGGAAGAATCTACAGACCTGAGACAAAGAAAGCTGAGACATTATGGACTTTTTCTAGAGGTGAAGTTTGATTTTATGTAAGGAGCTGATTGGGGTCTCCCCTGTGTGCGTGGGGAAGGGGAGAGGAAATTGTATCCAGGACTGACTGGGGAAGAAGGGGGAAGTGGTTACTGGGAGGCCAAGCTGTTGTTCTCAGGGCTTCAGCCACTTTAGATGGACACCATATTAATGTAGCAATTCATACTAGGGCCAGAACCTATCATTCCCCCCTTTATTGTTCTGAAGTGGCCATGTGTCCCTTCGGCTACTTGCTGCTGCACAGGGGCGACATCCTGCGGGTGATGCATTGCTCCCATGTGGATGCTGGTCCCAGGGGCATCAGTTAAGGCAAGAATGTCTTTGGGATCAAAGGCACAAATCCTGGGTTGGAGAAATCTTGGAAACAGTTTAAAAGGCACTAAGAGAAAGCATATCATCATAATTAGAGGGCCCAGAAGGGGGAGGAGGAAGGGGACCTATGGTCCCCATGTGTCATTTCACCAAGACCGTGGTGAGGGAGAGGAGTCATAATACCTTTTTAGACTAATCAGGATCCAAGTTCTCCAGGGGAAAATCTGGAAAGGTTGCCACCAAAGCCAACATTCTACAAAGAATGCCCAGCGCTGTCACTGCACGGTGTCAGTTTTGCCTGGAGCTGTAAACACTTGTTGACACAGATTTTCCCAACCCACTGAAGACATTTTTAACTTCCATAAAGCTTATAAAAATGCCTTCTATACAATTCAGAAATGCTTGCTTAATCATGAAAGGAGATAAATAATTCCCCAGTGTTATGGGTTCTCAGCATAGAAACCAAACCAGAATCCAATATTGAAATTTTATGAGCCATTTATTACCAGGCCTGGAACCGCTTGACGATACTCATGCAGGAGAGGACAAACAGTCCAGAGTCTTAGAAGTACAGAATTTCAAGGTCGTGGAGATTGCTTAGTAGAATAAGCACTTGCCTGGCAGGCACAGCATCCTAAATTCAATCCCCAGTAGTGGAAAAAAGAGAGGAGGAGGAAGAGGAGGAGGAGGAGGAGGAGGAGGAG
>NW_004524928.1:32980-33729 GCF_000260255.1 Octodon degus
TGGCATGTAGAGAGCCAGTTTTTCCAGCACCATTTGTTAAAGAGGCTATCTTTCTTCCAGTGAGTATGTTTGGCCCCTTTGTCAAAGATAAGGTTCAGCCACCTTATCTTTGACAAAGGGGCCAAACATGGTCACTGGAAGAAAGACAACCTCTTTACTGACTGGTACTAAAACACAGGCTTTCCACATGCTGAAAGCTAAAAATAGACTCATGCCTATCACTATGCACAAAACTACAGTCAAATGGATCAAAGACTTAAATATTAAAACTGAAACATTAAGTCTTTTGGAGGAGAGAGTAGGTACAAATCTTAAGGACATAGGGGTAGGTAGAAAGTTTATAAACAAAAGCCAAACTGCATAGAAAATACTTCAAAGAATCTACAATTGAGATCTCATCTTTTTGAAAAGTTCCTGCACATCAAAAGAAATCACCAGCAGAGTAAAAAGAAAACCCATGAATTGGGAAAAAATTATAGCACTAATGTCCCTCAAAGTACTCCTATCTACAACATATAAAGAATTTTTTAAAATCAGGCCCCCAAAATTCAAAGAGCCAATCCAAAAATGGGCATCTGAGATGACTATACACTTCACAAATGAAGTGATACTTAGGGGACTAAGGTCAACAATTTCTGACATTGCTAGTCAAGTGGAAGACCCAATACTGCTATGGGGTACTGGACTCCTTTAGAATATTTTGCTGAGTTTCACACCTATAATATTCAAATAACGGAACTTAACATAAA
>NW_004524928.1:33829-38108 GCF_000260255.1 Octodon degus
AGAAGGAGAAGGAGAAGGAGAAGGAGAAGGAGAAGGAGAAGGAGAAGGAGAAGGAGAAGGAGAAGGAGAAGGTTGTAAAGGTAGAAACCCAGTCAGGCACAGGGGACCATGATTCAATCCCCAGCTCCACATGCCATACCAGACCCACCAAAAAACATAGAACTGTACCATTAGGGACAGCATGACCACTACTCAGCACACATTTTTTCTGGGAGCACTGTTTTCTGGGAACTCTCAGTCTATTGATGATTTGTCAATTGTACACCTAACCTCCTTGTGGTCTTACAAGAAAGAAGGGTCACAGAAAGTTGAACAGGGTAATATTTTACATTTTGTTTTACATTAACTTATTGCCCCCAGAATCAACTGGGAAAGCAGAGTTCTGAAGCTCTGCATTCTGTGGGTCAACATTAGTGCCCCTATTTATGTGAGGACATCATCCACGAATGATTGCACTTTTAGGTGCCATGAATATAAAAGGATCACAAAATGGTGTGAACTAATGTATATGTAGATGATATGCAAGCCCCACAGCCGAATTCCACCTTCTCTCCCTAGAACACCGCCCAGTGCTGTGCCTCCTTGTCCGCGGAAGCCTTTCCTCCTGTACTTCTCACCTCTCGGAGTTTCCCACACCAGCGCCTGTGCTTGAACGCTTCATACCTTCTGCAGCGCCCTGACCAGCTGCTCCTCCTTCTTCACGTCCTGCATGGGATGATGAAGCCCCTCCTCAGGAGCCTGCCTGGACCATCAGAGGATGGCTCCCATTACTCCTATCACTGTTCTTGCCATTGCAATGAGATGGAGGAAGGTCATGTGAAGAGAAACTCCGAGGATATTCATAAAAACAAAACAGGAGGAAGTTCCCTCTTTCAAACAGCCTTCCCTCCCTCCATTGGTTCTGAGTTTTAGTCTCCTTTCTGTAACATAGCCCTTGTGGGGCTGGAATGTGACTCAAAAGAAGGGAGAAGGGGTTGTAAGTCCTGGAGACTTCAATGACGTTCAGTGCTCACAGTATCGTCAGAGCCAGAAATGGCCTCACTTCTGCTTTCAGCAGATAGATTAAGAAAAAATATGGGGCTGGGGAGATGGCTCAGTAGAATAAGTGCTTTTCTGGCAAGTGCAAGGAACTGAGTTCAATCCTCGCCTCCAACAAAAAAATAAAAGAAAAGAAAAGAAAAGAAAAAGAAAAAGAAAAAATATCTGTACAACAAAAGGATGCTATCACTTCGCATTATAAATTCCTTAATCTCTTCTGGGTTTTGTTCCTAACACATAGCCTGTGACAAAAAAATACAGTCATTGAAAAATTCCACTAACTAAGGAATGAAAAATAACATCTATGCTCAAGACAAATGACTTTTCCCACTAACACTTTCCTCTTCTCTTCTCTGTTTTGTTCTCACTACCTTTTACTTTTCATAAATCATTATTATTTAGATAGCCTCCACACTAGCTGACTGTGCAGGTCACTTCCCGTGATTCTCATAGTCAGGCATGGTTCTGGAAAGTTCTCACTTGATCAATGCCTATTCCAAGGAAATACATTTGAGGTGGTATTGCTAGAAGTCTTAGACAAGGTGTTGAAACCAAGTACTAGGAAGGATTTCTCTCCTCAATCTGAACTAGAAATGGCAGCACTAACTCTTGGAAAAGACAGGCACTGGTCCACATTGCTGTCACAAAATGATTTTAAGATTTTCTTCAGAAACATAAATTGACAACAGGAAGGTTTAATCTCACTTCCATGGCCATTGCAGACCCCATGTCACAGTCCTGAACCCTCAGGAGAGATAAGGGGAGTCCCTAAGGTTTCCACCCTATGTGAAAGTTATTCACATACTGAACATATCAGGGGTCAGTCACACCATTCCAAGCCAAGATGAGCACTGCTCTCTAGGGCTCCTCTGTCCCATACCTGCAGGAAGCCAGCTAACCCTGTCCTGCACAGCCAGTGCTCTCTGTAACATAGCTCTTTGGAAAAGGGGACCAGATAACATTGGCAAATCCCTGTCCTGAAATGGTAGGCTTTAAGAATGGAATGTGGTCCACAGCAGCTATGACCATGCTGCCCTTGGGTATGACTTCTTCACCCAGGGAACAGACCTAGGAAGCCTGTGACACTATGTGACAGTGGGCCAAATGATGGAGTTCTTCATGGTCAAAATCAGGCACATTGTAATGAGACTTGAACTGTGTCTCCACCAGGCTTTGGCTAAGAGTCTGAGGTTTCCCCTGGAATCTGTCTCATTCCCACCCCTAGGCAAATCAGCTCCATGTGCCAGGAGATGCCACATCTGTGTGATTTTCTCTGATTTCTCCTCTCAGGACATTGTGTGTGTGTGCACACACAGGTGTGTTCATAGTGTACACTGGGCTGGAGACTCAGCTGTGGGTCCTGCACATACTGCACCCGCACTCTAACACTGAACTACATTTTGAATCCAGTTTCCCTTGTAAAATCATGTATACAAATCACAAAATTCAAGTTAAAACATACATTGTGTTGTGAGAAAAGAAGGAAACAAAAGAAACAGGAAAAAGAGAAAAGCACATTAGGAAAAAGAAAAGAGAAAGGGGGCCAGGGAGCTAGCTCAGGAGCATAAGCAACTAACTACCTGGCAAGCACAAGGACCATAGTTTGACCCCCACTCTCACATGCCATGTGGCCTTGCCTTACATCCCCAGGCTCATCACCTCAGCCCTGGATGCGGGCGCCCACCATGTGGTCCCAGAACTGGGTACGATGGCGCACGCCTAGAATCCCAGGACTCAAGCGGTTCAGCCAGGAGGATATCTTCAAGTTCGAGACCAGCCTGAGAACTACAAAAGTGAGCACAAGGCCAGCCTGAACTTCACAGGGAGACCCTGTCTCAAAAAAGAAAGAGAGAAAGAAAGAAAGGAAGGAAGGAAGGAAGGAAGGAAGGAAGGAAGGAAGGAAGAAAGAAAGAAAGAAAGAAAGAAAGAAAGAAAGAAAGAAAGAAAGAAAGAAAGAAAGAAAGAAAGAAAGAGAAAGCAAACAGAAAGGGAGAGAGGAGTCCTCTGTCCTGCATGGAACCCAAGTGACTGGGAGGGAGGTGCACAGGTGGACCAGCCAGCAGGTGGGGCTCCTCCAGCCAGTGCTTCTGCACTTGGTGCTACTTCAACTCACTGCGAAGCTCAAGGAACCCACAGGGAAAGTCATGGTGGCTCCTTGTATTGTGAGGAAGCTAAATACACCCGCAGGTGGGGTGAATCCCCTCTCTCTCTCCCACCTGCACGCAGACATGCTCTCAGGACTGCACAGGGCCTGAGTATGGGGAGCAAGAAGTGGGGACCTCACTGAACAGATTGACCAAGAGACTCGTGTCACAATGCACCTGGGTGCTGTGATTTGGGGAGCAGTGTTTGATTCTGTGCCATGATCTCAGCTATGTGAATAGTTGCTAAGGGGAAGAAGCTGGGCGCTTCAGTCCAGATCTTAGACTCCTGACTGTGGAATCCTGCCAGAGCCTGCCAACATTCTTCATAGATAAAATGTGGGCTTAGATAAAATGATGTTGTTCAGGGGCTGTGCATGTTCGCACAATGTAGGTTTATGTTTATAATCATATGAAATGAATCATTCCTTACCCAGGGGGTATTACTAACATGGCTCCACATGTGAAGCATATTAGGACCTACTCTTCAGAATTATTTCCTTTGAACAAGGCAAAAACTAGGTACAAAAGAGTGAGGGGTAGGTTGGGTTGCTCCAGGCAATTAAGGTCTGTGAGAGGAGTATGAGTCCATGTTATGTGTGTCCTCCATTATCTCAGGGAAGTCTGTGAGAGCACTGCACAGACACAAGCCTTCCTGAGGAGACCGACTGGAATCCCCATGCCAGAGACCCAGGACGGTAGCCAGGCCCAGGCACACAGGCACACACATGCCTTTGGATGACACAGCAATTAGCAGGCCAGCAGCATGGAAGAGTCTGAAGCAGCAGCGAGGAGCCAGCAGTTGGACTCTGGAGAACCCACTGACAAAAGTCCAGTCCCAGCACCCACATCCAGAGGCCAAGATCCACACCATAGCCAACACATTTCTGGGATTCAGTGTGGAAATTACCACAGGACTATACACACCAGTGGTATTTCACTAACTTCATTCTCCCTTGTTTGTCTGATTGGCTATGCATTTCCTGTCTAGTTGGATATCATCTTGTTTAGTTCAGTAATCCAAAATTATTTTTTATTGGGTTCTTTTTTTCTCTCCTCTCTCTCATCTCCTTTTTTCTTGCTTTCACCACTTCTTTTCA
>NW_004524928.1:38208-40789 GCF_000260255.1 Octodon degus
GAGTGCAGAGTGGTACAACCACTATGGAAATCAGTGTGGAAATTCCACAACCACTAGGATTGGAGGTCCCAGCCAAGTCAGCTATTCCTCTCCCAGGTATTTTTCCAAAAGAATTGAAATCATAAGACCACAGTGATATATGTGCACCCATGTTTATAGCAGCACAATGAATCATAGATAAATCTTGTACACAATCCAAATCCCATCAACTGAGGAATGGATTAAAAGATGTGGTATTGTTACACAATTGAATAATACTCAGCTATAAAAAATTATAAATGTGTGGCTTTTGAAGATAAATGCATGTAACTAGAGACTGTAATGGCTGTAAGGAAAACTGGGATGAGGAAGAAGAGAAAGAAATGTATTTATGTAAGTATCAGGATAATTTGGACAATTGTACTGCCAATTTCTGCTGGTCTTTGGAAAAGAGAAGTTAACACTTAAATTTTGTTTTTTTTTCCTTATAATGTCTTATAACTTTTTGGCTGGCATGATTCTGGGTTGGCACATCAAGTGGTACCAGGGATAAAACCCAGGTCTTTGCACTTGCCAGGAAGCTGACTATGTTATAGGAGATGGTTGGGGACAGAGTTTGTGTTAGCTTGCTGCCTTGACAAGAAACAGTTATTTATTGCTGAACAGCCTTGAGCCAAAAGGGAGAATACATTTCTTAGAGTAGATAACAGGAAGCACAAGGGGTTTTATAATTTTCTACAGTGGGGCCGGGGAGATGGCTCAGTGGAATAAGCGCTTCCCTGGCAAGCGCAAGGGCCTGAGTTCAATCCCTGGTTCCGAATAAAAAAAAAAAAAGAATCATCCTTCTTCACACACACACACACACACACACACTAAATAAATAAATAAATAAATAAATGTTAAAAAAAATTTAAGGGGCTGGCAAGATGGCTCAGTGGTCTAAAGCACCTACTTGGAACAAGCTTGGCAAAGCACAGGGACCACAGTTCAATCCCCCAGCACCACATGCCAGCCAGCCCCGCCCCCTGGTGGGCTGAGCTGGCCACACACACACACACACACACAACAAATAAATAAATAAATGTTAAAAAAATAATAATAATTTTCTACAGTTAAGGTACAAAACTCTGTTAACCCTTTACATTCCCCACTGTTTTGTTTTTTTGTTTGTTTGTTTGTTTTGTTTTTGGTTTTGGTTTTTTGTGGAGCCAGGGCTTGAACTCAGGCCTTGCGCTTGCCAGGGAAGCGCTTATTCAACTGAGCCATCTCCCTGGCCCCCTCACTGGTTTTTATATGGGAATCAAATATTTGATTTATCTAAACCTCATAACTTGAGTTGCCTAGGGGTTTGAAAGGCTCATTGTTAGATCTTAACACTATTAACTTAATCTTCTGGATTTTTTGTTGTATCTACATAGTCAAACAGTTTATTATGTAAGGTCTAATGAGCAGGACCAGAAGAAATATGATCACGGGCCCAATCAGAGCGGTTATCAGATTATTTATCCAGGGGGATATTGAAAATAACCCCCCATTATTATCTTGATGAATATTTTGAGCTAAGTCTTTTAGTATGTTTCCTTGATTTTGTATCTAATGGCTGTTATCTGATAGGTTAAAACAGCACATTTTTTTTTAAATCCTTGATGGTGAAACAATAGTAAATAATCTATGGCAGCCTGATTGTTTAATATAGCTTGTTTATGGGGGGTTTTTTTCTGTATTGAGTAGGGTGATGGCTGTTGAAGTGGCATTAAGTGGTTTGGCCACATTATAACCTAATTGTTTTACATGTTTTTTTTTTTTGTTATTTTACCAAAGTATAGGTTTTTAACAACACTGAGTATCATAGCAGAGGCTTCTGCATCAGACAGGAAAGTGACTTTATCATTATAGTCAGGAGGAAGAGGAATGGTAGAAACTTTTTTCCTCTTGTGGGGGGTGATGATGTTTTTGAATGGTGTCACATCAAATCATCTTGAGATGGAAGAATTATAGTCAGCCTGCTTAAACAACAGGAGGCTCTGTCTAGATAAACTGGGATATAGTTAAAAGTATGTCCATTGCATGTGAAAAGCCATCTAGTGGGTAATAAGATATTATCAGTTATATATGGATATTTTATAAGACTAGAACAATTTAGAAACCCTGACAATAGGTGACAACTTTTTTTAGTACAGTTTATAAACTGCACACAAGTTTTATTTAAAGTAACTACAGTCTTTGGGGTAACAAAATGTAGGGCACCAGGTGGTATATCATGTGAGACAGGTCCCCAATTAGCCAAGTCATAATATGGGGCAGGTTTAGAAATGTGTTTTTAAAAAGTTAAATTTTTAATATCTTCTGTAGGCTTGTATACTGCTCTTAAGCATGAACCCAGAACATATTGAAGATTTAAGGTTTGTTCTAACCAAAAAGTTGACAAATTAAGAGTGTTTGTCGGGCTGGTGAGATGGCTCAGTGGTCTAAAGCACCTACTTAGAACAAGCTAAGCTAAGCTAAGCACAGGGACCATGGTTCAATCCCCCAGCACCACATGCCAGCCAGCCGCGCCCCCTGGTGGGCTGAGCTGGCCACACACACACACACACACACACAC
>NW_004524928.1:46644-48522 GCF_000260255.1 Octodon degus
GCAAGGTACAAGCAAAGAAAAAAAAATGTGTAGACCAGGTTGGCTGCACTAGTACATACAGCAGTCCACAGTGCTTCTTCCCTAGGAGGTCCACCTCAGGCACTTCAAACTTTGCGCCTCCAGGATGGAACCCATCATCCCCTCCAGGCTCCTTCCCTGAGCCTTCAGCTCCCTCAGCAGTGCCCCGAGATGACTGTAATGCGCCAAGTGGCCGGCAGAGGGCAGCAGCGCCCAGCAATCCTGGATTGGCCTTGCCCTCCAGCCTCCCAGGCCAGAGGGTTCTGCTGAGTTCCTAGAGACCCAGCAGTCCCTGTGTCATTCCAGGGCCCTTGAGAGAGGGAGAGGGGTGGAGAGGGACAAGTGCGTGCGGCAGAGTCCCAAGGAGCCCTGAATGTCACCTGGAAAGATAGGGCGGTGGGTGTGCGAGTGGCCTCTCTCCTTCTTGCTTTACAACTATCAGAACTAATCCTGAGGTCCTGCCCTGATGACTTTATGTAACCCTCTTCACACACACCCCCGAGGCCCGACCTGTAGGCACCACGGTGGCATCCGATTTCCATCCTGTTTATACCCGACAGCGGGATCATATAAATGGATCATCGCAGGAGTTTACAGCAATGCAAGCTGATTTAAGTACTTTCTGATCACTAGGGGCAAATAGCGTTTTCAAGTTGGGTTCTCACAGTCTTCTGAATTTGTGCGGCTGTTTCCACTTCGTGTGGACCATTGTTAATCTCTCCTTTTCATACAAACTTCAAAATACATTTGGCAATATTCACAAAACAACTTTCTAGATTATTGATAGAGATTGAGCTCAGTGCATGGATCAAATTGAGAAGAGACACCTCCGTCCTCGTGACTTGTCCCCCAGAAGCATGGAGTCGCTAAGTGTTTCTGCAGCTTAGTGCTGCTGGGAGCTGAGCTGGGGGAGGGGTGGCCTATCTGCCCTCCTCATTTGGCTCAAGTTTCCATCAAGTAAGATTTGCTTTTTTCTAGGCTATTTTGTAGTAGTGATGGCAGACAGGCAGAAGAATGCAGTTACCTCTGCTGAAGGCCCAAATCGAGCCTTTGCATCCCCAACCCATAGCCCTCACCACCACAGTGTATCACGTGGTCCCAGCAATAAATACAGGAGTAACACCCAATTTCACATATAAAATGAAGTGGATACCTCAGCACTTTACCTTTCTTTGGGAGTAATGTAAGAGATGTTGTGGTTTTAAGTTCAAATTTTTATGTTCATTGATAATATGTAAAAAAGCAATTAAGTTTGAGTTGGGCATGGTAGAGCACTTCTGAAATGCCAGAATTCAGGAGGCTGAGCTGGGAGGATTGCAAGTTCTAGGTCAGCAGTTTACTCAGCAACATAGAGAGACTCTGGCTCCAAACAAAACCAAAGAGCTTTCAGTGTTTTTGTGTATGAACCATGTACTCTTAAGTAACCTCAGTATCAGTAAACCACACAGAGACATGTTGATTCCCTGTAGATATCTAGAGCCATTAGAAGCGTTGTATATGCTGCACTTGGTGGCCATACCTGGAATTCACCTTCAGGAGGCCGAGGCTAGCAGATTGCCAGGGGTTCTAAGCCAGCCTGGAGAACTCAGTGAGTTTTACAGGCCAATCTAGGCTACCTACTGAGAGCCTATCTTAAAAATAATTTCTTTTTAAAAAGGCATTGGAAAACAGTATTAAATTTAGCATAAATGCCCTGTATGCCTTTCCCCTTCAGACTTAAGGGTCTCCGCACTCATAGTTTCTGTTTTTAGGCCTTGTCACTCTTTTCACATAGGTCTTCTTTCTCCTCAGTATTCAGTGGAGGTGCAGGACCCCTATGTGCTTGCTTTCCTCAGTCTACCCACAGCCATTGCGTGTCCC
>NW_004524928.1:48622-51208 GCF_000260255.1 Octodon degus
CTGGCCGGCATGTGGTGCTGGGGGATTGAACCGCGGTCCCTGATGCTTTTGCTAAGCTTGTTCTAAGTAGGTGCTTTAGACCACTGAGCCATCTCTCCAGCCCCTTGATTCTCATTCTTAATAAAGAAATTAAACAACATCTACAACTAAATGAGAATGTAAATACAACATAACAGAATGTATGGAACACAATGACAGCAGTCCTAAGAAGGAAATTTATAGTGATGAATTCTCACATCAGGAAAACAGAATGAGCACAAATAAACAACCTACTATTACATCTCAAGATTCCAGAACAAAAAAGAGCAAGACAAGCCCAAGCCCACGCAGGGGAGGAAATTGTAAAGATCTGTGAAGAAATAAGTAATGGAAACCAAGAAAACAAAGCAGAGAATTAATAAATTTCAGAGCTGATTCTTTGAAAACAAGGAATAAAATAGATAAACCTTCAGCTAACCTTATCAACAAAAGAAAAGAAAAGACTAAAATTCATGGACTGAGGAATGATAAGGGTACAGTCACTACAAATCCTGTGGGAATTCAGAAGGTGATCAATACCTACTTCAAAAATCGTTACTCTCATAGAATGGAAAACACAGAAGCAATAGACAGACTCCTAGACATGTATGAACATACCAAAGATGAATCAAGAATATATAAAAATTCTCAATAACCCAATATTATTTAAGGAGATTTAAAATGTAATTTTAAAACATATCAACAAAGAAAATCCAGATATGACATGGATCCAGCTCCTCATGGATTCACTGCTGAATTCTATAAGAAATTTAGAGAAGACCTAATGCGAATACTATTCAAACTCTTTAATAAAGTTGAAAAAGAAACCATACTCCCTAACTCATTCTTGGAAGCAGTTATTATCCTGATAGCAAAACTAGAGAAAGACATAACCAACATAAGAGAACTCACAGGTCAATCTTCCTATTGAACATACATGCAAAAATCCTCTATAAAATCCTAGCAAACATAATGCCGCAAGTCATCAAGAAGATTATACATCATGACCAAGTGGGATTCATCCCAGGAATGCAGGGATGAATCAATATATGCAAATCCATAACACCATATCAACAGAGCCAAGACAAAAACCACATGATCATCTTAATAGATGCATAAAAGGTTTTTGACAAAGTTTAACACTCATTCATGACTTTAAAAACCCTACAGAAAATTGAAATAGTTGGTCTTTACCTCAACTTGATAAAAACCATCTATAACAACCCAACAGCCAACACCATACTAAATGCATAAAAATTGAAAGCCATCACTTTAGAATCAGGAACAAGACAAGGATGCCCACTGTCAACACTTCTGTTCCACATAGTTTGGAAACACTATCCAAAGCAGTTAGACAAAAAAAGGAAATAATAGAATAAAGACTGGAAAGGAAGAAGTGAAATTATCATTATTTGTAGATGACACAATACTGCACATGGAAGACCTCCACAACTCCTCTAAGAGATTTGTAGGCTTAGCAACCATATTCAGGAGCATGGCCAGATACAAAGTCAACACTCAAAAATCAATAACATTTCTATACACAAACAATGAATGCACTGAGAGAGAAATTATGGAAGAAATGCCTTTTGCAATAACAACTAAAAAATGAAATACTTAGGAATCAATCTCACAAAAGAAGTAAAAGATTTATACGGTGAAAATAATAGTACTCTGCAAAAAGAGATCGAAGAGGATTTCAAAAAATGGAAAGATATACTTTGCTCCTGGATAGGAAGAACCAACATTGTGAAAATGGTCATACTCCAAAAATTGTTATACAGATTGAATGCAATCCCAATGAAAATACCATTAATACCCCTCACAGATCTAGAAAAAACATTCCTAAAATTCATCTGGAAACAGAAGAATACTAGAATAACCAAAGCAATCCTGGGAAACAAAGGAAAGGCAGGAAACATCATATTCCCTGACTTCAAATTATTCTACAAAGCTCATGTAGTAAAATCAACAGAGGACTGGCAACAAAATAAACCTGAGGATCAACAGAACAGATCAGAAGATGGAGACACAACTACAAACACACTCAGCCATCTTATCTTTTTTTGCCATAGTTTTATTGATAAACAAATAGCAATGAGACAGTTTCAAATCAAATCAGTAGGACAGTTTCAATAATTAACACACTGCATACATTCTTCTTAGTGGTTAATTGCTGTACAAGATGCGGACTTGTTATCCTATTTACAAACACCACTAGAACAAATCATTCTATTCATTAACAGAATGTAACTATATAACTATCCTAACCACTTTGAGTACACAGATACAAAATGGACATTCATCTGTATACCCTTTTTTTGTTAAGTTCCATTCTTTGAATATTACAGGTGTGTAAACTCAGCAAAATATTATAAAAGATTTCAGTAGCCCATAATAGTATTGGGTCTTCTGCTTAACAGGCAATGTCAGCAATTGTTGACCTGAGTCCTCTATAGCTCAACATAACAGCATGGTTTTATTTCTTATATTTCGTTTTTATACTTTTCTTCTGGATGGTTAAGACCAAGGTAAAGCAGGACCTGTGCAACAAGAGTTGTAGCTTTT
>NW_004524928.1:57172-65232 GCF_000260255.1 Octodon degus
TTTAAAAAAAAAGAGAGTGTTTGTCTTCTTTACCCACATGTTATCATGGGAATTAATTATAGACACAGTAGGTATGGCTGACAGCGCATGAAATTTAGGGATTATATAATGCATAATAAGAACTGAAAACAAAGTTAGGCCAGGCCTGTATCCTGGTGTACTAACTTGACCTTAAGCAGATCGGGCGTCTTTTTGATTGACCATCTTGTTGAGTTGCTGTCCACTGCAGCCGGCTTAATGTGGGTGTGATGAATTTAGTGGGGTTTTTTAGTTACTTTGACTGAGGTGGGCGTGCTCAGGATGACAGGATAAGGTCCTACCCAGTGAGGTCCCAATGTGGATGGATCCCACTTTTTTTATCCACACCAGAGAGCCAGGTTCTGCAGCCAGTGGACTGTCAAGTTGTTCTGGTCTTGAATGTTGACAGTGGAAGAGGGAGTGTGTAGACTTTAGAGTAGACTGCAGAGCCTGTAAGGACTTAACAAGTTCCTGATTAGAAATGGATGTCAGGATTTCCTCCCCCAGTTTGGGGATTAAGGGAGATGCCTGACCATATATAGATTTAAAGGGAGTGATCCCGTGTATATAGGGAGTACAGCAGGCTCATAATAAAGCAAAAGGAAGGAGACTCACCCAGTTTTTGCCAATCTCCAACCCTAGTTTTGAAATCATTTTTTTAGAGTATGATTTATTTTTTTTAACCTGACCTGAACTCCAAGGCCTATATGTATAATGTAGCTTTTATTTTAATTTTAGGGCCTGGGACAGGCTTTTGGTAACCTGGGCTATAAAAGCCGGACCATTGTTGGACCCCATAGTAATGGGCAGGCCAAATCTGGGAATAATCTCTATCAATAACTTTTTTGTCACTATCAGAGCTGACTCTGATTGGGTGGCATAGGCCTCTGTCCATCCAGTAAAGGTATCCACTAAAACAAGGAGGTAGCGATATCCTCCCTTTTTTGGACCCATTTTAGTGAAATTAATTTTTTAGTATTTTTTAGGAGACGTATCTCTAGCACGCTGTCTAGGTTTAGAAGTGATCTTGCTGGGGTTTATCTGGGCGCAGTGGAGACACTGTTAGCTGGTTTCCTTAATCATTTGATTCAGTTTGGGTATGAAGTAGGATTTTCTAACAGTTTAGCCAATTTATTTTTTTCTCAAGTGAGTCCCTTGATGTATCTGCTGAATGAGCTCTCGGCCTAGTGGCTCAGGAAGGAAAATCCTGCTGTCCGGCCATCCTGAGTTGGTGTGGTTTTTAAGTTTTTAGCCACCAAAAGAGTGTATTAGAGTAGGTGGGCTGATCCAGCACTCTGGGTGGCAGGACAGGCAAGAGTGCCTTGAGTGGCCCCACTAGTTTTTGTGCCACTTTTTTGGCTGTGGCATTTGCAAGAGCATTTTTTGGGGCCACTAGAGAGTTTATCTTTTGGTGTCCCTGGCAGTGGATAACTGCCACCTTTTGGAGGAGCCACACAGCTGCAAGCAAGTCTAGGATCTCTTGGGCATTTTTTATCTTATGTCTACCAGTGGCTAATAGACCTCGTTCTTGATAGACAGCTCCATGTACATGCAGGGTAGCAAAAGCATACCTGCTGTCAGTGTAGATGTTCACCTGTTTATTTTGTTCCCAGCGGAGAGCCTGCGTTAAGACAATGAGCTCAACCTGTTGGGCAGATGTCCCCTGTCCCAAGGCTTGGGCCCAGATCACTTGGTCTTCTGTGACCACTGTTGCCCCAGCATAATGTACCCCATTTAGGACAAAACTGCTTCCATCGGTGTACAACATAGCATCAGGATCATCCATAGGCATGTCTGGGAGGTCCTCTTGGGCTTGTTTTTGCATCAAGCACCTCAAGACAGTCATGGAGCAGCACCTCAGGGTCATCATCTGGTAACAAGGTGGCTGGGTTTAAGGCTGTAGTGGACAAGAACTTAATACAGGCTGGGTCTAAGAGCAAAGCTTGATATTGTACAATCCACGCATTTGAGAGCCATCTTTTAGGAGGGCTTTTAAGAAGGCTCTCAACTGCATGAGGAGCCACAGTTTGGAGCTCCTGGCCAAACGTGAGCTTAGTAGCTTTCTTTGTCAAAATGTCAGTGGCGGCTATGGCTCACAGATAGTTTGGCCAACCTGTTGTAGTGGCGTCTAGTCTCTTAGACAGATATATGTCTTTTCCAGGGTCCCAAGTATTGGGTTAGGACCCCTTTAGTGATTCCCTTGCTTTCATGTACATGGAGCTGGAATGGTTTTGTCAGATCAGGCAGAGTCAGGGCAGGAGCCAAAGCAAGGACTTTTTTTAGAGCCTCAAAAGTCTCTTGTTTAGATTTTCTCTAACAGAGTTGTTGGGTTTTTTTGGTCCCCACTAGTACTGGCATATAGAGGCTGGGCAATTTTAGCAAATCCTATGATCCAAAGCCTGCAATATCCAAGGAGCCCCAGAAATTTTCTTACCTGTCATTTGGTGTAGGGACAGGGATTTTTAATATAGCTTTAATCCACTTATAAGGCAGAGTTTGTTGTCCTTCTTGCAGTCTATAGCCCAAATATGTTACCTGAGATAAGCAAAGCTGAGCCTTTTTGGTAGAGACTTTGTAGCCCATTTTATTTCATTCTCGCAGCAGGTCCTCAGTTGCCTCTTTACACAAGTCATAGGTGTTAGAGGCCAACAGTATGTCATCAACATATTGTAACACAGTTACTTAGGGATGTTCTCCCTGGAAATTTAGCAAGTCTCTGCTCAGTGCCTCATCAAACAGGTTTTGTGAGTTTTTATAGCCCTGAGGTAATCCGGTCTATGTCAATTGGCCATTTTTTCCCATCTGGTGATCCACCCATTGAAAAGCAAAAATGGATTGACTTACCAGAGCCAATGGGATTGTGAAGAAAGCATCCTTTAAGTCCAGGACTGTGTAGAAGACTCGGTCCAGAGGCAGCAGACTCAGAAGTGTATACAAGTTGGGCACTGTGGAGTGGATAGTTTCCACTCTATGGTTTACTTCCCATAAATCCTGGAATGGTCTGTAGTCTGTGATTTTGGGCTTCTGGATTGGCAACAGGAGTGTGTTCCAAGCAGACTTTAGGGTACCAGGATGTCCTCCTTTTTGAGTCTCTGTATATGGAACTTGTCCCTAACCTGGCCTGTCGGCTCAAAGGGTATTGGCGGACTCGGACAGGAGATGCCCCAGGTAAAAGAGAGATCACTACTGGTGGCTGATGGGCAGCTAGACCAGGGGTGTTATTTTCAGTCCATACCCCAGGTATTTCAGATGTCCATTTTACAAGCAAATCAGAGGGGATCTCTTTGGGTTCCTCACCTGCCAGCAACAAATGTTCCTCAAAGGGCAGGTGTATAGGATGGCAGAAGGTAAAGGATTTTTATTTCTTTTTTGGGTTTGGTTTGTTTGTTTGTTTGTTTGTTTTGTTTTTCAGAACCGGGAATTGAACTCAGGTCCTTCAGCTTGCCAGGCAAGTGCTTATTCCACTGAGCCATCTCCCCGGCCCACAAGGATTTTTATTTCTAAGTGAAATCTCTACAGTTTTCTCAGAAGGAGATTTGCACTTGTAATATATGGAGTAAGTCACGACCAATCAAGGGGTATGGGCATTTTGGCATAACTAGGGAAGAGTGAGTCACCTGTTTTGTTCCCAGGTTTTTTATATGGGCCTGGGACCAAGGGTATGACTTAGTCTTTCCAGTGGCTCCTTGTATATGTGTCTTTTTTTCTGATAGGGGCCCCACAGATTGTTGCAGGACAGAGTAGGTAGCTCCAGTGTCTACCAGAAAGTCAATAGATTGGCCCTCTACCTCTAAGGTGACCACGGGCTCCTGGGGGCCAGATTTCGAACCCCAGCTTCTTTAGACTTTTTTTTCTGTGTCAAGACCTGAGCCAGTCTTTTTTTTTAAATTTATGTTTTTAATGCCCTTCCTCCTTGCAATAGGCACACTAGTTCTCTTTAAGAGGCATCTTTTTTTAATCTTTTTTTTTGGACCCTTTTCCTTAACTTTGGAGTCCTTTTTCCCCCATGGCAATCAGAACCTTTGCCATCCTTTTATTTAACTCCCTAGGGTCTTCCCTGTTATTAAAAACTTTCTGAGCTATCTCAACCAGCTCTGTGAGAGCTTTTTTTTTTCTCCAAATGCCTTCAGGGCAGGTTTGGCTGGCTGGAATGTTGTGGGGATCAAACTACAGCTACCTGAGGCTGACAGCTTTGTGGAAGCAGCCACTTAAAGAACTGAGCTAGGGCCAGGCCCCCGTCAGTGCTTTTTTTAAAAAAAATCTTTTAATCTTCTGCAATTTTTTTTAAGATCTGGGGCCGACTAAGAAACAAAAGTAATATTTATAGCACAGTGGTTCTCAGGTGCTTTAAGATCTATCTGTGTATATATCAGATAGGCCTCTTGGAGGTGCTCTAAGAATGCCTAAGAACACCAGAGACTCATCTGGTCCCTGACTGACCTCTGTAACTTTAGACAAATTAGTAGGCTTTCTAGCTGCCGCCCTGATTGTCCCTAAAAGAAGCTGGTGATACTGACTGAGAGCCTCTTTACCTCTATAGGAATTAGAATCTGTTAGAATGAGTCAAAGGGAAGGATTCTTCCAGTCCAGATCTGAAGCTGGTTGGCCGTCTAGACCCAAAATTAATTTTTGTCTACACTCCCAGATTTGCTCTCATTCCTCAGATGTAAAAAGGGTCTGTAAAAGCTGTTGGCAACCATCCCAAGTGGGCTGATGGGTGAAGAATACAGATTCCAGAAGAGATATAAGCCCTTGAGGGTTCTGAGAGAAAGAGGGGTTCTGGGTTTTTTTAGTTATATAAATCACTAGTCGAGAAGGGGACATAAACCATGAAAAGGCAGTCATCTCCACCTAATTGTTCACAGAGAGGCAGTACTGGGGCTGGTGCTAAGGTGGGAAAAAGATCAGGGTCAGATGGCAGGGGCTGAGAAAAGGGCTGTCTGCTACAGGTGTGCGGTGGACTCAGAGGAGTGGAGGAGTCGGGCTAGCTGAAAGGTTAAGGGAGGGACGGGACAGTTTAGGGTAAGGACGGGGAGTCAGGGATTCAGATGTCGGGGGTAGCACAGGCGGCCTTTTAGGACCCTGAGGATCTTTTCTGGAGTGGTGGCCAGTGCCACCATACCAGAGGCACGTTGGCGTGATGCCCAGGCACAGGTTTTTATCCACTTTGAAGGGTTTTATAATCTATTTATGCTTGAATATATGGGACTTGATCAGGATGTCCCGGATTTTTAAATATGACCCTATGGACCTGATAATCAAGAAAGAGGGCTCTTTTAGCCCTCCAGAGGCATATGGACTCTGATAGGTGGGGCCACTCCAGTTTGCAGAAAGTGCGGAGAGCCCTCAGGGAGACAAGGTCTCCGTAGTCAGCAGCTCACTGTCAGAATTCCTGGAAATGACCAAGAATACATTGCAAAGGCGACACAGAAGCAGAAGCAGACTGACCCATGGTTACCAGACAGACAAACGACAATTGGCCGAAACACACAAAAATGAAACAGAAACAGACCTGAGATTCCAACCTGTCATCACGGAAAGGAGTCGAGTCCGGAGGCTGTTGCTGCATCCAGCACCTCTTAGGACTCTCAGAGGGGACGTCCTGACAGAACAGACACAGATGTCTTACCGGCAAGATCTTTTAGATGGCTCGGTCTAGTCAGTCCGAATGATGGGATTTATGAGTTTTTAGACACCATCCCAGGGCCAGAAATTTCCCCTGGGGAAATGGTTTCCAAAGACTCTGGTTCCTATGACTGATCCCCAATGAAGGGGATCCCGGACGAGCCCCCAAATGTTGTGGGTCAACTCTGCATAGGAACCAGATCAGCCAGATAGAAATTTGAATAGAGCCTTTTATTTACTCAGCTCAGGTCTGTCAGCCACTTCTCACGCAGGAGAAGGCTGATCAGCCTTGAATGTAAGTAGTAAAGGGGTATTTATAACAGAAATCACATCCAGTTTGGTAAGCAAATTTGTTATTTAGTACAGAACAACAGAAGCTATATTTATTTGACACAGCTGCAAACTGTTTATAACTAAAAGGTCTTTTACAGCTTAGTGATAAGTGTACATTTTTATAAGATATATCTTAAGCTGACTATGTTATAGGAGATGGTTGAGGAGGGAGTTTGTGTTAGCTTGCTGCCTTGACAAGAAACAGTTATTTATTGTTCAACAGCCTTGAGCTGAAAGGGAGAACACATTTTTTAGAGTAGATAACAGGAAGCACAAGGGGTTTTGTAATTTTCTACAGTTAAGGTATAAAACTCTGTTAACCCTTTACACATATTATATCACCAAGCTATCTCCATGGCCCTGTTTCTTTCTTTCTTTCTTTCTTTCTTTCTTTCTTTCTTTCTTTCTTCTTTCTTTCTTTCTTTTCTTTTCTTTTCTTTTCTTTTCTTTTTTTTTCAGAACCAGGGATTGAATTTAGGCCCTTGTGCTTACCAGGCAAACACTTAATTCTACAGAGCTATCTCCCCGCCCCCCTCTTTTTTTAATGAATTTTGCATGTTTGCATCTGGTAACCTAAGCGACTAATTTGAAGATAACGAAATACAATATAGTGGCCATTATTGAATTCCTGTAACTTTGTTTAATAGAATTTTGTATTGTTTCTAATGCTTTCATTTTCTTCTATATTGTATCTTCTAAAACTTTTAAATTTTTTAAAAAAGAAATTTTTTAAAAAGAGTGTATATTAATTTTCCATTGCTATTACACAATACCTTTTAATCAACTTAGAAGTAGGAAGCCAGTATTTTGGCTCATAATTTCAATAGTTTGTGCCTGTGGGTAGGTGGCCCTGTTGCTCTCTAACCGGTAACAAAAGTGTACATGGCACACGATTGCCAGCTATGACCTGATATAAGTCCAGTTTTTGAAAGACTTGCTCATGGTCCCGAGCTAGCAGCAGGGCGGGGTGTGGAATTCAGGACCTTTCTGCTGAGAGATTATTATTATTAGTATTAGTAGTAGTATTATTATCATCATTATTATTAATGTATTTAGTACAGGGTTGACAGGGCCTACAGGGTCTCAGGGGCAGGGCCGGCACCTCATGCAGGGAATCAAACCCGTCCCTTCACTCTGCCTAAGCAGGTGCTTTAGTCAGCTGAGCTATCTGACCCACCCTGTCTTTCCTATTGAGCAGTCTCTGTCCCTTTCACTATGTCTATTGCACCTTTCAGTTTCTTACACATGAGAGTCTGATTCACTTCACCTGTAAATGAGCGTGGCTCCAATAACAGGATTCTGTGCAATGAGAATTGCATCAACCCTGTTCTGCAATTTAAGAAAGGAGTTGGGTGCATGAGCGCCTTGAGCTCTGCTCTGGTGCAGTGAGCTCAGGAATCAGAGACCGGAAATGTACGCACGCAGAACGGCCAGCAGAGGGCAGCAGCGGCGATGAAGCGCACGAGAAGCCCGGAGGTGCTGTGAGTGAGGAGCAGAGGCAGGTGCCCTGCTGCCTGCTCCACAGTAGACGCGAATGAATTACTGACTTCTGAATGTGTCTATTACGCCGGACCTTGCACTCCTGAGATGCAGGATTGCACGCTCCAGTGCAAGAGAAAGTCAGGAATGTAGACTCAGGTGGAAAGAGGGGAAAGGCGTTAAGCACAGGAAAACGTGAGGGGAGAGACACCTAAGCATGATGCCCAATGGCGAGTTGAGGGCACCTGCCATTGAATCCCCTCTTTCCTTCCCACGGCTGCTGCAGCACTCACCGCGCAGCTTATTTCTTCACAGAGGCCTCCCATGAAGCCTCCCACCCGCGCTTCCTGCCTCCAGCCAGTCTTCCATTCAGTCCAATCTGCTTGCAGGTTACCCTTCCTCCAGGGTGGTTATGCTGAGTTCACCACTTTTGTCCAACGGTTGTGTTTGAGATTGATCATCAATGTGTAGACCAAAGACCCAGAGCGCAGGCCCTGCGAGTGAGTGAGATGACCCAGGCCGGGGATCCTGAATAGACCCAGAGCGCAGGCCCAGCACAGAACCCTTCAGCAGAACTCCCTGCAAAGAGGCTAGAGGCAAGACCC
>NW_004524928.1:69537-78639 GCF_000260255.1 Octodon degus
CCCAGTCAGGCAGGTGCTTACACCTCTGACCTATACATTTTAATGAGTAATTGATCAGCTACTTCAAGCTGAGCTTTGAGGAATGCTGTTACACAAAGGACATTTTGTCCTCTGTAAATATGGATAATGGGGAGCTGGGCAGATGGCTCAGTAGAATAAGCGCTTCCCTGGCAAGCTCAAGGGCCTGAGTTCAGTCCCCGGTTCCGCAAAAAAAAAAAAAAAGATGATTGGACTTGAGAGAAGCTTCAATTCCCTCCCACCCCCCACAGGGGTCTGGAATTCGCACTCACCAGAGTTCCACATCGCTCAGCATCCTCTCTCCTGGGAGGAAAGTGGCCAACAGTGGATTCTCTGCCCAGACTGAAGGCTGCCCTGGTTAAGAAAGGGGCAGAGAGTTAGGAGGGAGGACACAGAGGCCTCTAGTGTGTGCCAACCGAGTGTGACCCTGTGCATGGGAGTGAGGTGGCAAGGTTTGGGCACTTCTTTTCTTGCATGACCACTGGTCCTGCAGATCACTCTTTGGAAAGGGAATAAAGTGTTATAACCTGTGCAACTGATTCCAATTTTGTAACTCTGCATGTTTCCACTGTAACTTGAGTAACAAGGATTATTTGGTATAAGCTGACAACTTAAACTCCATCTTGTAACAAGCTTTGTAATTTCCATTTTGTAAAACCTTGATTTGTCTTGTAAATGCCTTCCCTGAAGAATGTGACTGTTTGTACAAATAAGAAAGTGTTTCTCAGCATTCCGAGAGAAGATAAAAAATGTTCAACATTCTGCAAAATGAGTTAAACTGTCCTTCCTACAGGAACAAACAGAACACCTGAAAATGGCTGAAACTGTCATCAGATGTCCTTCCCACTACTGGAACAAAAACAATGCCTAAGCCAAATAAGGACATATTCCTGTAGAGTTTGCAAAATGTGACCTGTCTATAGGAACAAAGAGTTAACCCTTGCTCATGACTAACTCAAAATAAGCTTTGTAAAATCCCCCCTCCTCCTCCTACTCTTGTGGCTTTTCCCTTTAACAACTGCGCCTCACCTAGACTAAGCACACACATACTTGGAGACAAGAGTATGTGCCGCCGCTGAGCTCAGCTAAATAAAGTGCTTTTAAGTTGAGTCCGGTTTTTGATTTTTGGGTTACAAGAAAAGATGAACCCAGGACCTGCAGAAAACGTTGGACATTCACACTAACTGCTGTCCCTGAAAGGGAAGATTTAGACTGTCAGGAAGATTCCTTGAACGGATTTACCAGGCAGAATTGTAAAAGTACATGCTCAGGAGTAGGGTGTGGGCATTCAGCAATGAGCTGCACGATTTCCTGGCAGTGAAAACATTCATGCTCCTCTTGAGTTGGTGGAAACTCCAACAAAAGGTGGCCCATCACTCCCAAAAGGGACTGCCCATTTTATGGGAATGAGCTCACTTTTTCCTTTGGCAACATGTTCTTTGTGTGTGTGTGTTTTGGGTTTTTTTTTTTTTAGTTGTTTTCTATTGTTTCATTTGCTTGTTTTTTGTGCAGGTTCTCACTACTCAGATCTAGCTCATAGTGATCCTCCTATCTTTAGCCTCCCCAATGCTGGTATTACAGGTGTGCAATACCACACCCAGACTCCCTTGTGGGCTCAGCGCACCTGGAGCAAGGCTGGCATGTCATATGGTGCCGGGGATCAAACCCTGGTCCCTGTGCTTGCCTAAGCAGGCACTTAGTAGGCTGAGCTGTCTCACTGGCCCATGCTTTGGTAACATGTTAACAAGCATTTTTTTTTTAATTCTTTCAATGCTCTTTTGTCTTAGATCAGGTTGCTGCACTTTATTAGGCCAATTTATAGAGCTACAATATTCTGAGGAATTTAGGTGTGAAGGATCAAAAAGGAATAAAGCATTATGGGTTTTCAAGGGAATGCTGGTGTGAACCACTTGGGGAACTTAGACTGAATCCCGGCATTTGCAGTCCTTTTACTTATTAGTACAAGTTTATGGTGAATAACAATTTCATTCCCAGTGAGGATATAGAAGATAGATGACAGATAGATAGATAGATAGATAGATAGATAGATAGATAGATGATAGAGAATAAGATAAAGATATCGAGGGAGACATATTAATTCTTATCCATAATCCTACCTTTTGCTCCCATCTTCATCTCTTGGTCTCCTTATACTTGGCCAAATCTCCTTCCTCCTGGTGAATGTAATCTTTTTTGTGCTCTTTTGTATTCTAAATTTTTTCTATGAAAAACCCTGTAATATTCATGTTTCTGTGTCTGATTTAGGTCCCTTAGCATCACCGCAAAGAACATTCTTTTTCCCAAAATGACTTCTCTTTGGTAGAGGACCTGTGTATAGATTCCACCTTTCCTTCTCCTGATGGACATACAGGGTGGCTCCAAGACTCAGCTGCTATGGAGTGTGCTGCTGTAAGCACGGATACGCACGCGTCATTGTCTCCACTCTTCACAGAGATCCTTAAGTGGGGAAGAGCTGTGTAAATGAAATTTCTACTTTTGACTGTTTTGAGGCTCTCCGCACCCATTTCCACAGTGGCTGTAAGGCTTGGAGGACAGTGATGACTTCAGCTTTTGGTGCCCTTGTGTTTGAGGGAAGAGGCTGTTTGTTCCTCAGTCACCTCCTAGAGATGCATATGTCACAAGTTTCTGTGCCAGTTAAACCACTTAGGTAACTGCTCCCATAAGTAAAGCTCCTTACATCAGGGCTGTCAAAATCTGGTCTTTGAGATCAGGCCTACTACAGAACATTGTTTTATAGTTTTCACACAAAAGTGAAATAGAATGGCTCATTTTCCTGGGGCTTAAAGCAAGGTGGCTCGATTTAAAATCTGACAGATGTTGAGAGTACTCTCTGGAGAGTCTAGTAGGAGGACTTGAAAGTTCAGTACTCATCCTCCAGTGAGCTCCTGGTGTCCTTTGATTTCAAGAACATTTTGAACCTGACAGGAGATTTAGAGCTCCAGTAGTTGTGCTTGAGGTAATTTAGTGAACTCGTCAAAGAGGGATGCTGTGGCAGCCACATGCCATATACACCTGGGCAACCATGTGACACAGAGTGTAACTGTTTAAAAATGAAAACCACTGTTTAGCTTACAGGCTTCGAGTAAGGACCCGCAGTGCTCTGCCCCGCTTTCCAGCTAGACATAGGGCAAATTCCTAAATCAGGAATTCCTGAGAATGGAGCAGACAACAACCAGCTCAATCTAAGAATCAACAAATTGGTTAATAGGTCCATGTGTGGCCTCACATATAGGTCAATTTATGAGTCCAAATCTAGGAATCCAGAAATGCAACATGCAGCTCTCTGTAGGAATGCACTGGGCCACCTTTGGCTGTGGTGGCTCGAGTTGTAAAAGCGCTTCCTTTATTTCATGGTTAAGATCTCCTTTCCTGGGCTTCTAAAATGTTCTAAGTACTCTCCTTTTGGGGAGGTATTTGGGGAGATATTTGAGCTTTGTATGGGGACACTTGGTGTGCTGTAGCCCCCAAGAAATTAAAAAAAAAAAAACATGTTCACAGAATCCAGGTTGGTAGAGCCAAGATAACATACTCTAAATACAAGCATGGTGTCCCATTTAAGGAGTTAGAAGCCCTTAAATGTTTTCAGCAGCATGTCACAGTGTAGTCGGGCTCTCTCTGAACTGCCGAGGCAGCACTGCTGCAGTGTAGAGGGCAGTTTCCACGTTATCAGAATCGGTTGATTCAAAAGCAAACATATTGTAAGTCAGGCTGCAAGGAGATGCAGAGGAAGGCATCTTTAGATATAGAAAACACGGGCCACTGTTGACACAGTTTTTCCCAACCAGTTGAAGACTACATGCATGACATCTTTATCATCTTAAAACTTATATAAATGCTTTCTACATAATGCAGAAAACTTGCTTATTAGTTGAAGGACTTAAATAATTCCCCAGAATCAACTGGGAAGGCAGAGTGCTGGGAGCTCTGTGTTCTGTGGGCCAACATTAGTGCCCCTCTCTATGTAAGGAGTCATCTGCCACATGATTGCATTTTCAGATGACACTGAAAAGAGTCATGATACTGGTGTACACTATGCATACATAGATGATATGCAAGCACCACAATCAAATTTCAACTTCTCTCCCTGGAAAGTGGCTCAGTGCTGCGATACCTCACCCCCGTACCGCACTCCCCTCCTCTTTGCCTTTTCCCACACCAGCGCCTGTGCTTGAGAGCTCTACAACACCCTGACCAGCTGCTCCTCATTCTACATGGCCTGCATGGGATGATGGAGCCTCTCCTTAGGAGACTGCCTGGACTGTCAGAGGACAGCTCCCTTTACCTCTACGTGCCCATAAACCATGTTCATGTAAGAGGGGCTGCTCTTATCCTGTGCTTGGTTCTCTGTTTCACTATAAGCTATCAGAGGCCAAGAACGTTGCATACACATTAATGTGTAGGTGAGGTAGACGGGCTTCAGAACACAATGCCCGGTACATACGTGTAAGACTGCAAAGAACACTTTACAGTACAGTAAATTCCCACTCTTCAGCAGGACACAAACGCACTGCGAGTGTGATGATGGCTGCGCAGAGGGCAGCACGGCTGGGAGTAATTCCTGGCTTTGCAAAACTGTATGGCACAGCTTGCGTGGCAGCAGACACTCACGTTCACAGATTTTACACAACGACCTCTGTCTGCTCAGTTTATGTTAGTGGACATGGACTGCAGCCTGCAATAAGGTGGAGATTGAAATGTCGAGAAACTGAATCCAACTCAGGAGAGCAGAGAAAAATAACCAAGAGGAAATTCACAAGCTGCTTTTGCCCTGGGCAGAAATTTGACTCAGTTCTGAGACAATGGAAAGAGATTAAATGGCTCACAATTTTCAGGATCAAAGGAAAAATAAGTACAAGAGGCATTTTCCCTTTTAAAACTTGGCCCTTTGGAAACTGCCCAGCCCTGTAGTGGCTCTGTAATTACATTCTTAACCCTTTTAGCCACAAGAGTTCAACTGCAATATGCAGGATACTGGAATGTATCTAATGACAATTAATCTAGCTTTGGAACTGTGATCCCACCCTGCTAGCTAATCAGGAGAACTGCCGGGCTGTCCTGACGCGCTTTGTACCTCCTGCTGGGGCATCATATAAAAGGCCTAGACCCCCGGGGCTGGGGCCTGATGAAATTTTGCAAATGATGGCCATACTTGCTCCACAACATTAAATAAATGTGCTTGAAAATCCTAGGTGTCATTTCCATGTTCTGTTTGCCATTGCAATGAGATGGAGAGTGGTTTTGTGGAGAGAAACTCTGGGGATATTAATAAAAACAAAACTGGAGGAAGTGCCTGCCTTGTGAACAGCCCTACATCCGTCCAAGGCTCTGAGTTTCAGTCTCCTTTCTGTACCATGGCCCTTGTGGGGCTGGAATACAACTAAAAAGAAGGAAGTGAAGGAGAAGGCAGAAGGGGTTGTGAAATTCTGGAGACTTTGTTGATGTTCTGTGCTCACCATAGCATCAGAGCTAGAAACAGCCTCACTTCTGCTTTCAAAAGACAAATTTAGGGCCAGACAGATAGCTCAGCAGATTATAGCACCTGCGTAGGCGACGCAGGGACCCATGTCTGACCCCCAGCGTACAGTGGCAGTCCCGCTCCCAGGGCACGCTGACACTGCCATTAAGACTGGGCGTGGTGGTGTGCGCCTATAATCCCAGGGCTTGAGAGGCTGCAAACAGGAGGATCTCTGTGAGTCTGATCTGTGTAGTGAGACCCTGTAGACCCTGTACTAAGTACATAAAAAAGAATATAAACAAAAAAAGACAAATTTAGAAAAATATCTGTGCAACAAAAGGATGATATCACTTCCCACTGTAAATTTTTAAAAATATATTTGATAAAAAGTCTCACCACACAGCTTTGGCTCATAGTGATCCTCCTGTTTTCAGCCTCCCCAGTGCTGGGATTACAGGCATGCACCACCAATCTGGGTCTCGGGGGCCAGCTCAGTGCACCCAGGGACAGGGCCAGGGTGACATGTGGCGCTGGGGGTTGAATCTTGGCCCCCATGCTTGCCTAAGCGGGTGCTTAGTCCACTGAGTGATCTCTCAGGCTCCCATTGTAAATTTTTTTATCTCTTCTGGCTTTCGTCCTTCACACAGAGCTTATGACATCTAATAGAGTCACTGAAACATCCCACTCACTAAGGAATGAAAAATAATATCCATGCACAAGATAAATGACTTCCAGCTAACATTTATATTTTCTCTTTTATGTTTTGTCTTTCTCCACCTCTTATTTTCATAACTCATCGTTATTTAGATAGCCTCTAAACTAGGTATCTGTGCTGGTCAGTTCCAGTCATTCTCATAAACAGAGATTTTCTGGAAAGTTCTTCTTTAATTAATCCCTATTCCAAGGAAATACACTTGAGGGGGTATTGCGAGAAGTCTTAGAGAAGCTGTTGAAACCATTTTTTAAGCCAAATATTGTGGGAAATTTCTCTTAAAACTGGACTAGAAACGGCAGTTCTAACTCTAGGACAAGGGAGACACTGGTCCACATCACTGTCACAAAATAATTTTAAGATTTTCTTCAGAGTCATGAATTCAACAAGAAGGCTTTGTCCCACTTCCATGGCCATTGCAGACCCCGTGACACAGTCCTGAACCCTCAGGAGAGCTATGGGGAGTCCCTGAGGCTTCCACCCCTATGGGAAAGTTGTTCACACACTGTACACATCAGGGGTCAGTCACACCATTCCAAGCCAAGACGAGCACTGCTCGCCAGGGCTCCTCTGCCCTGTACCTGCAGGAAGCCAGCTAACCCTGTCCTGCACAGCCAGTGCTCTCTGTAACATAGCTCTTTGGAAAAGGAGACCAGATGGCATTGGCAAATCCCTGTCTTGAAACAGTAGGCCTTAAGATTGGAATGTTGTCCACAGCAGCTGTGACCATGCTGCCCTTAGGTATGCCTTAATCAGCCAGGGAACAGACCTAGGAAGCCTGTGACACTGTGTGAGAGAGGGCCACATGGTGGAGTTCTTCATGGTCAAAATCAGGCACATCATAAGGATACAAGAACTGTGTCTCTACCAAGCTTTGGCTACTGAGGTTTCCCCTGGAATCTGTCTGATCCCCACCCCCAGGCAAATCAGCACCATATGTGAGGAAACGCCACATCTCAGTGTGATTTTCTCTGATATTTGCACTGAGGGTGTGTGCCTGCGTGTGCACTGCGGGTGTGTTCATACGTGTGCACTGCGCTGGAGACTGAGCTGTGGGGGTCTGTGCATACTAAGCCTGTGCTCAATTACTGAGCTACATTTTGAGCCCAGTTTCCATTTTAAAATTATTTATAAAAATCACAAAATTCACATTGAAAAAATATATTGTGGGCTGGTGAGATGGCTCAGTGGTCTAAAGCACCTATTTAGAACAAGCTTAGCAAAAGCACAGGGACCGCGGTTCAATCCCCCAGCACCACATGCAGCCAGCCCCGCCCCCTGGTGGGCTGAGCTGGCCACACACACACACACATACACACATAAATAAATATAAATAAATAAATAAAAATAAAAAATATATTGTGCTGTGAAAAAAAAGAAACAACAGGATGGTGGAGATAGCTCAGTGGAATAAGCGCTTCCTTGGCAAGCACAGGGGCCTGAGCTCAATCCCCAGTTCCACAAAAAAAAAAAAAAAAAGAGAGAGAGAAACAGGAAAAAAAAGAAATATAAATTAGGAAAAAGAAAATAGGAAGGCACACTGGACAAGAGCAAGGAGAAACTTCAGAACACTCTGTCCTTGCTGGAACCCGAGTGACTGGGAGGGAGGCGCACAGGTGGGCCAGCAGGCAGGGCTCCTCCAGCCAGCGCTGCTGCACTTGGTGCCACCTCAACTCACTGTGAAGCTCTGGGAGCCCAGAGGGAAAGTCACGGTGGCTCCTCGCGTTCTGAGGCCACTAAAGACCCTCAGAATACAGTGGGCTCATGCTGAAGGGGTCATCTCTATACCCCCAGGTGAGGTGAAGCCCCTTCTCTCTCCCACCTGCACCCAGATGTGCTGCACCTGAGAACTGGGGCCCTCGCTGAACAGACTGCCCAAGGGACTTGTGTCACGACATACCTGAGTGTCTTGAGTTGGGAGCGGCACCTGGGGCTGTGCCCTGACCTCCGCTATGTGAACAGCTGCTGAGGGCAGAACAGTGTGCTTCAGGCCAGACCTTAGAGTCCTGACTGTGGAATCCTGCCAGAGCCTGCCAGCACTCTTCAACCATAAAATGTGGGCTTGGACAAAACGACGCTGGTCGAGGGCTGTGCGTGTGCGCACATATGAGGTTTACAGTTACAATCATAGCAAATGAAATCGTTTTGTATCCATGGGGCATTATTTATATGGCTCTCCATGGGAACTGCATTCGGTCCTGCTCTTCAGAATTATTATTTCATTTGGGCAAGGCAAAAAATTAGCAAAAAGGTGTGCTGAGTGACGACGCTCCAGGCAAAGGCCAAGAGCAGGGTCTGTGAGTGGAGTGTGAATCCAGCTCTGTGCTTCCCATTGTCTTGGGGAAGGCGTGGTCTGTGAGAGCACTGCATGGACACAGGCCTTCCTCGAGGAGACCGACTGTAACCTCCACACCTGAGGCCAGGACGATAGCCAGGCCCCAGGCACGCGGGCACACACGTGCCTTTGGAGGGCAGAGAGATTAGCGAGGCCAGCAGCGTGTCTGAAGCAGCAGCAAGGAGCCAGCAGCTGGACTCCGGAGAAGTCCAGTCCCACACCCACATCCAGAGGCCAAGATCAACACCATGCTCAACACATTTCCAGGGTTCAACATGGACACATCACAGAACTGTAAACACCAGCAGTACTTTAGTACTTTCATTCTCCCTTGTTTGTCTGATTGGCTATGCCTTTCCTGTGTAGTTGGATGTCATCTTGCTGAGTTCTATATTCTGTAGTTATTTTTCTATTGAGTTTTTTCTTCTTCTTTTTTTCTCTCCTGTACCCCCTTACCTTTTTTCTTCCGTTCTTTCTTTTATTGTCTTTGTCCCTTCTTTTTTTTTTTTTTTAAACATTTATTTATTTATTTATTTTGTGTGTGTGTGTGTGTGTGTGGCC
>NW_004524928.1:78792-92081 GCF_000260255.1 Octodon degus
TTTTTTTTACTGTTCAGGTTTCTTATCTTTTCATTATTTTCTACAGACCCTTTTTCTCTCTTCCCTCAACTATTTCCCAAATGTAAATTTTCAAGTGAGTAAAGATTTGTCTCCAGCCTTTTTGACTAGTCCTTCATATTCTATTTCATTCTTTCCCTCCTGTGTCTTCCAATTTCCCGAAACTCAGTGATCATCTTTTTTTTTTTTTTACCCTGCCTCAGGTTTATTTGTACAAAGAGCACAGGAAGTCACCAGCCCCCCACAGATGGCACTCCAGGGGTCACACCAGTGCTTCTGTTTTTACATCAGCAAATAAGAGGCTTTTACTGTGGAGCCTTCGTGGGGACCTGAGTACCTTTGGGAGCATGGACTAGGGCGGAAGCTGGACCTTGGACCTTGGATGGAGCCTAGGCCTTTGGTGGGCAAGGCCTGAGAACCTAGGCAATGCTGGCACGGATACACTTCCCAAGCTTGGGGTAGGCAATATAGGCAAGTCGAGTGAGCCTGCGGTTTATTCCCTTTGGGATGATTTTGGGCTTGACCTCCTTTGCCTTGATGAAGGCCTTGATAGCCTCGGCGCGTGCACTCATGGCCTTGCCATTGTTTCCTCGCATCTTCTCGAAGCCCTTCTTGTTGTGCTTCTTGGCAAATCACATATTCCTAGAGAACTTGGGATCTACCCCCTTCAGAGCTTCATTGTTTGTGACCAAGGTCTCTTGATGCCATTTCTGTGCCATTCTGGGGACTGGTTGTGCGTGGTGTGGTTCTTGGACTTGGCCACAGCTGCACTATAAACCACGGCTGCCAAGCGATTGGAATGGTCAGTGATCATCTTTAAACCCCAGCCCTGATACTACCCAATTTGACTTCTCTCATCACTTCAGATGATGTTGTAACTAACATCTTAACCTTCTTCACTCCCAAGAAGTGAAAATCACCCAACTAAGGGGAGAAGCACTACATACAGCTTCACAGTATACATTTGATTTGGCTCTATAATTTTAGAGTTTGATCCTGGGTCAGAAGTAACAGGTTAATGGTTACCATAGTTTATTAGTAGTTAAGCTGTACTTGCCACTGTCACTAGTGCTAACTGTACTAAGCTAGTGAGGATTTCACACATGTTATAAAATTTTCTTCCCTAAATGATAACATTGTGAATGCATGAGGTCATAACTGCCAACACAGCCCAGTTCTAAGGGCTGGCTAAGTGGATCAAGAAACAGAATCCAAAAATATGCTGCATACAAGAAGCACATCTGACACAAATAGAAATTCATAGACTGAAAATTAAAGGATGGAAAATCATCTTCCCCACCACAGGAACCCAGAAAAAGGCAGGGGTAGCTATTCTTTCTTTCTCTCTCTCTCTCTCTCTCTCTCTCTCTCTCTCTCTCTCTCTCTCTCTCGGCTATTACAAAAGTTTATTTAACAAATATTTAATATATGAAAATGTGTATGACTCAATCTTGAATCAGTGAAAGTAGCGCTTGGAGGAGGGGCATGAGTTTTTCTGCTGAGCAGTCATTATTTAAACTCGTTCCAAGGCTGATGATACATGATGATACTATTTCCTCATATCACCACCATTCCAGTGTTGTTCTGTTGCCCACTATTTGCCATCTCTACACATTCATCTATCACAAGATTCAAAAAGGGATCAAATCCTCACAAAATTCCTTGGACATGTCTGTCACCATTCACTTTCAATGATAACTTCTTATCCATAAATTTTTTCAGCTTGAGAGTGTGAGCTTTGTTCATCTTGTCTAGGCAGTGGGGTCAGGGATCCTTTGAAAGGAATTGACAGCTTCCCAGGAGCTATTCTCTTTGCAGATAATATCAACTCAAACCAAAAATGATCAAAAGGGTTAAAGAAGGTCACTACATACATGCTGGGGAAAACTTCACAAGGAAGATATAATGATCATAAGTATATATACGACATGTACAGGAGGACACAGCTATGTAAGATAATTATTAATAGACATGAAAAATCTAACAAGCAAGAATAGTTGTAATGGGAGACCTCAATACACCATTGTCCAAAGAGATGGATCAACTAGACAAGGCATCAGCAAAGACATGACACAACTGATCCAAACATGTGCACAAATAAGTGTAGATATTTTCCAACTCTTCCACCCAACATCATCAGAATACACATTCTTCTCAGCTGCACATGGAACATTCCCAAGAATAGGCCACATACTAGCCCATAGAACATGCTTAAGTAAGTACAATTATCCTATTATCCCATTATTGAAATTATCCTATTATCTGACCATACTGCAATGAAATTAGAAATTAATGGCAAAAGAAACCACAAACACTCCATAAACATGGAAATTAAACAATGTCCTCCTAAACAACCAATGAGTCACAGATGAAATAAAGGAAGATATTAAGCAATATGTACAACTAAGTGAGAATGTAGATAAAACATAGCAGAAATTATAGAATACAATGAAAGCAGTCCTAAGAAGGCAATTTACAGTGGTGAATTCTCACATCAGGAAAACAGAATGAGGGTCGGGAAGATGGCTCAGTAGAATAAGCACTTGCCTGGCAAGTGCAAGGGGCTGTGTTCAATCCCCGGTTCTGACACATACACACACACACACACACACACATACACACACACAAGTAAAACAGAATGAACACAAATAAACAACCTAATGTTACATCTCAAGCTTCCAGAAAAGAAGAGCAAGACAACCCAAAGTCCATACAAGGGAGAAAATGAAAAAGATCAGAGAAGAAATAAGTGCAATAGAAACCAGGAAAACAAAACAAAGAATTAATAAATCTAAGAGTTGGTTCTTTGAAAAAAAATGAATAAAATGACTAAAAGACTAAAATCCATGCACCGGGGAATGATAATGGTGAAGCCACTACATATCCTGTGGGAATTCAGAAGATCATCAAAACCGACTTTGAAAATCTCTCCTCTGGACTTTTCTGGTTTCCTCAGCACAAGGAATAATGAGCAGCAAAGTCTCCCACGACACCCTGTACCAGGCAGTGCGCGAGGCCCTGCACTGGAACCAACACAAGCGCCAGAAGTTTTTAGAGACTGTGGAGGTGCAGATCAGCTTGAAGAACTATAACCCTCAGAAGGACAAGCGCATCTTGGGGGCCGTCAGGCTGAAATCCATGCCCCGCCCCAAGTTCTCCGGGTGTGTCCTGGAGGACCAGCAGCTCTGGGACGAGTCCATGGCTGTGGACATCCCCCACATGGACATTGAGGAGGTGAAGAAGCTCAACAAGAATAAGAAGCTGGTTAAAAACTGGCCAAGAAGTACGATGCCTTTTTGGCCTCCGAGGCTCTGACCAAGATCCCACGAATCCTGGGAACCAGCCTCAATAGCCTGGCAAGTTCCCTTTCCTGCTGACCCACGATGAAAACACGGTGGCCAAAGTTGACAAAGTGAAGTCCATGATCAAGTTCCAGATGAAGAAGGTCCTGGGTCTGGCTGTGGCTGCTGGTCACGTGAAGATGACAGAAGACAAGCTTGTGTACAACATCCATCTTGCCGTCCACTTCCTGGTGTCACTGCTCAAGAAGAATTGGCAGAATGTCCGGGCCCTATACATCAAGAGCACTATGGGCAGCCCCAGCACCTGTATTTAGGCACATCTTAATAAATATCAGTGCTACCAAAAGAAGGAAAGAAAAAAAAGAAAGAAAGAAAGAAAGAAAGAAAGAAAGAAAGAAAGAAAGAAAGAAAGAGAAAGGAAAGAAAAGAAAAGAAAAGAAAAGAAAAGAAAAGAAAAGAAAAAAAGAAAAGAAAAGAAAAGAAAAGAAAATCCCTACTCTCACAGAATGGAAAACACAAATGCAATGGACAGATTCCTACATATGTATGAAGTACCAAAGCTGAATCAAGAAGATATAAAAATTTTCAATGATCCAATATCAGTTAATGAGATTGAAATGTAATTTTAAAACTTACCAACAAAGAAAAGTGCAGGTCCTGGTGGATTCACCACTGAATTCTACAAGAAATTTAGAGAAGATCTAATGCAAACACTCTTCAAATTCTTTTAAAACATTGAAAGAGAAGTAATACTCCTTAACTCATTTCTAGAAGCAAGTATTATCCTGATACCAAAACTAGAAAAAGACACAACCAAAAGAAAATAACTACAGGCCAATCTCACTAATGAACATAGATGAAAAATCCTAAGAAATACTAGCAAAAGAATGCAGTAAATCATCAAGAGGATTATACACAATGATCAGATGTTTTGTTTTGGTTTCTTTTGTTGTTGTTCTTGTTGGGGGGGGAGTTTTAGGCAGAACCAGGGATTGAACTCAGGCCCTTGCACTTGCCAGGTAAGCACTTATTCTATTGAGCTATCTCCCAGGGCCCCCAGTTAAGTTGTACGCCAGGAATGCAGAGATCGTTCAACACATGTAAGTTAGACAAGAGAGTGAAAAAAAAGAATAAGGATAGGAAAGGAAGAAGTGAAAATGTCGTTACTCATAGATGAAATGATGCTCTGTATAGAAGACCCTAAAAACTCTGCCAAAGTAATGCTAGAGTTAATAACTAAATCAGTAGCATAACTGGATACAAGCAACTTGTAAAAATCAATAGCATTCTTGTATACACAAAAAAACTTTTTGAGACAGAAATTAAGGCAAATATACCCTGCTCAACAGCATCAAAAAAAAATGAAATACTAGGAAATAAATCTAATAAAGGAAGTAAAATTTTTATATGATGAAAATTATACTACTCTGAAAAAAAAGATTGAAGAGGATAGCAGAAAATGAAAACATGTCTCTTGCTCATGGATAGGAAGAACCAACCTCACGAAAATGGCCATATTCCCAGAATTGTTATACAGATTTAATACAATCCTGACCAAAATACCACTAGCATACCTCACAGAACTGGAGAAAATAACTTCCTATAATTCATTGGGAGAAAGAGGAGACCTAGAAGAACAAAGGAAATCCTGGGCAACAAAGGCAAGGCAGGAGGCATCACAATCCCTGACTTGAAATTATGAAACAAAGTCACTGTGATAAAAGCACAGCAAAAATAGATCTCTTCCTGGAAGGTAGTCCTGGTGCCAGGGAACACATCCTTTGCATGTGTTCTCCAGTAGGACTGGGTTTTAGGGTTTCTCTCTAGTCTCGCCATGCAAGTCTGACCTACAGATCAGTGGTCACTGCAGATAAGAATTGCCCAACATCCTCATTGCACATGAGTGGGTGGAGGGCTGGAAAGTGGTCAGGCTGGGGGAGCTCACCCTGGAAGCCTCCTTGTCCCCTCAGTCCAGACCCTCTCCCCTTTCTTCTCCAGGTAGAGGACAGCTTTTGGCTGAAAACAAAGAACTCCTGCTCCCCTTTCCTCCCAGGAGTTCTGTGAGAAGATGTGAAACTGTGTAAAAACCTTTTTAAGATGACTGAAAAGAAATGGCGGGGGCCTGGCCCTAGCTCAGTCCTCTAAGTGGCTGCTTCCACAAAGCTGTCAGCCTCAGGTTGCTGGAGTTCAAACCTCACAACGCTCCAGCTGGCCAAAAGTGCCCTGAAGGCATTTGAGGAACAAAAAAAAAAAAACCCTTATTCCATTTCTTCATAAAATAATCAGCAACTTTGAGGCAAATTCAATAAACAGCAAAAAAAGAGAATGTTTTTCTAATATGAACATGTTTTCCATTGTACTAAATTCATAATCATAGTCTCATTTATGTTTCAAGTGAGTTGTTCAACTTGGGCTGGTAATTTGAATTACTGAAATTTCTTAAATGGAAAAAGGTCCAATTAAATAGTGGAAATTTCCAAAATAAATAAATAAATAAATAAAATCTATTAAAGAGAAAAAAAAAAAAAAGAAAGAAATGGCTTCCCTCACCCATAATCACCCTATTTGCCCTTCCTAAAGGACTGAGTGAAAATGGTGACAAGGGCAGGCAAAGAGGCCACAGGACTTGCTCGGTGTGTGTTGCCTAGTTTCTCTGCAGCTGCCTGTGCAACAGCAGACAGATGAGGGTCACATGGGGGCCACGTGGGAGAGAGAGTCCCACAGGAAGAGTCCCTCTCCCCCAGCAAACCTGAGGAGATGGCCTGGGCCTATATCCGCCCTTCTCTGACAATGTCCTTGCTTTCATCGCAGGGGACTCAGGTGCTCCTCCCACTTTTAATGGAAACCAGATGCCTCTGCATCTGTATAATGTACACAGCCCTGGGACAGAGAGATTGCAGAAACTGACCTTCCAGTCAGCAGATACAGGTAGGCGGGGCGGGCGGAGGTCTCACGAGCATCCACTGCTGGAGGGCTGGGGAAGAGGAAGCAGAGGGGTTCAGTACATGGAGAAAGCTTGGGCTCTCACTAGCACCTAAAAAAGCTTTGGCCACGCAAACCCCAGTCAGGGTAGAGGAGGGCCAGGGTGAGCAAGAATGGGCAGGTACAGAGAAGTCAGGGGCCTGGAGGAGAAGGAGCCCCAAACTGGGGGAAGCGAGCATCTCAGGGTGGAATTCAGCAGAACCCTTTGTGATGTCAGTGTCCCATGCGGCACTGAGTTTCTCTTATGCTCTAAGACACCAGGCTCTGCCACCCATCATGATGGATGTCCTGGCCAGAACTCAGTGATAACATTTTCCTCATTGTCTCTTCAAAGTGATCCATTAGCCTTCTGAGCTCAAAATGCATTTTATTTTGCAAACACATTTTATATAAAAGTGTTTCAATGAAGCACTGGTTAGATTATGGCAGATATTGTCGGTCACCAACTAGAGGAAGGACGGTTTCTCTCTAACTAGTGGGAGAGAAACACACCCAGATAAGGTTTAGTGTGAGCGTCGCATCCCTCGGGAAATGGCTCAGGAGAGGGAAACTGTGCCAGAGCAGCTGGTGGGAGCTGGGGTACAATATCTGAAAGCGTGCACTGCCCCCTCTTTCCTTTTCTCATTTGCACTCTTCCAGGACAGTGAGCTCGCCATGGCTCTGGACACGTCCCTTGTCCTGTTCCCACTGCTCATCCTGGTGCTCCTGGGGCTGATGTGGGTCCAGCCTCCTCAGGACCCAGAATCCTCGGCCATGAGGTTCAGGCGGCAGCACGTGGACTCAGGCAGCTCCCGCACCAGCAACCCCAACTACTGCAATGAAATGATGAAGAGCAGGAAGATGACACAGGGGCGCTGCAAGCCCGTGAACACCTTCGTCCATGAGCCCCTGGCAGACATGCAGGCTGTCTGCTTCCAGAAAAATGTGCCCTGCAAGAACGGGCAGCCCAACTGCTACCAGAGCAGCTCCAACATGCACATCACAGACTGCCGCCTCACAGGCAGCTCCAAGTACCCCGACTGCTCGTACCGCACCCACCAGGAGGAGAAGAGCATCATCGTGGCCTGTGAGGGGAACCCGTATGTGCCGGTCCACTTCGATGCTTCTGTGGAGGCCTCTGCCTAAGCCAGGGCAGCGAGACACCCACCTCGTCCCTTACCTTCAACTCAACACCTGCCTTTCCCCTCTTCTTTCCTTGTCCCCACAGAAATAACAGTAGTTAGGGCTCCTGTCCCACACACAGGGTTCACTCTTTCACATTCTGCTTCTGCATGGCTTCGGGGCTGAGGGGTGGGAGCTGCTGTGGGCCCTGTATTAACTCCTTCACTGCTTCTTTCAATAAAACATAGTTGCAGTCACTGGAATGCTGGAGCAGGAATGGTTTCTGAGGTTGCTTTCCAGCCAGGGGGAAGACATGTGAATCTGATTCATTTTGGTGAATAGCAACATGAGAAATTAAATGGCCCTCACCACTCACTTGTAGATTTTAGTGTCATTCCCTTTCTCGGGCCAGCAAGACAGCTCTGCAGACTAAGTGCGTACTTAGGCAAGCACAGGGACCGAGGTTCAATCCCTAGCACCACATGCTACTCCAGCCCTGCCCCCGGATGCACTGAGCTGGTGACCCAGCAGTGGTGAGGAATGCCTGTAATCCCAGGGCTGGGGAGGCTGAAAACAGGAGGATCACTAGGAGTCTGAGCTGTGTAGTGAGACCCTGTAGCAACCAAAAACATAAAGAAAGAAAATTCCTTTTCTTCTTGATTCCTTGATGTCAAATATGAAACTTTTAGATGAGTGCTGTTTCAGATAAAAGGCATCCACAAACATGGACATGACAGTTCTGGGTAAACTGACAAAGGTAAAGCTCAAGTGTCATAATTCTTAGACACAGAAAGAGGAAGAGCATGGCCACAGGAAGACCGTGCACATTCTTCTTGTGAGGAGGGCATGCAGTCCTGCCTGTCGTTGTTGTTGTTGCTGTTGTTGTTGTTGAGTCAGCTACTTCCACATCAGAAACATGCCTGTCACTTGGTAAGTCAGAACCTTAATCTTCAGAACTCAAGGAAACCCGAGGCCATGGAGTACAGCTTATGCTCCACAGTATTGAAAATACCTGCTTGGGGGCCAAGGAGATGGCTCAGTAGAATAAGCGCTTGCCTGGCAAGCACAAGGGTCTGAGTCCAATCCCCAATTCCACCAAAAAAAAAAAAAAAAAAGAAAGAAAGAAAATACCTGTTTGGATAGCTATAGAAAAAAATCTATGCTGTGCTGTGATTGAACCACACCACTAACTGAAGCATACAGGGCACATGATTGCCAGCCCTGACCTTGCCCAATTATTGAAAGACTGGCTCATGGTCCCCAGCTAGCAGCACATCTGGGACCTGAGCTCAGGACTCTTTAGCCTTTCTGCTGAGAGTTTAATTCATCAAGCAGTTCCCCAGTCTCCCTTCTTTCCCAAAGCTGGAGAGAGCTGCCTCCCTTCTGGTGACCACCTACAGACCTCTGTACACTTGGCCAGTGACTCAACCCTCACAGTTCGTGGTAGCACTCCTGAGGGCAGCAAAAGGACTGGATTAGGTCGCCCTCTTCTCATGATCATTGCATTTGATCCTCTGTGAGTGTCTGTGTGTCATTAGACAGGCTCATGAACCAGGAAAAAGCCCGACTTCCAATGAGAAAGACCAGCTCTGGTCTGACTATTTGCTTGTTTTGTTTTTAATTTTGGTTTTGGGGGTTTGTTTGGCTTTGATTTTTTTCTGTTTCGTTTTTTGTTCTGTTTTGTTTTTTGGAGAGGGTCTGGCTATATAATTCAGGCTGGACTGGACTCACTATGTATCCCAGGTTGGACTCGAACTCAAGGCAGACCTCCTGCTTCAGCTTCCTAAGTGCTGCAGCCACAGGTTTGTGCCACCGTGCCTGGCTCAGGTCTGTCTGTGCACACTCACAGACATGTGAGTGACTCTGACCATCCCAAGCGCTGGTCACAGCAGCCCGTCTGGACTCAGACAACAGGCGAGACCAGCTCAAGGGCCCAGCTGCTCCTGACTCCTCACAGCTGAGCAGCTGAGCACTGACAACACGAACACCGGCTGCCCCTGTGCCCTACCGGCCTCCCATCCACCCCTGCTTCTCCCTTTTCCATGTAGGAGCCAGGAGGACTCAGCCAGCTACCTCACAGTGATGCAGAGCAGCCCTGATATGGAAGTGAGAGTGAAGAGCTGAGCGTCGTGTCACGTGCTTGTAATCACAGCACTTTGAGGTGAGGCAGGACAGCAAATTCTAAGCCACCCTAAGCAACGCAGAGAGACCCTGTCCAAAGAAAAAAAGCAAAGCACAATGACACAATGTCCCAGACCTGTAATGGGGGACACTAAAGCAAGGGACTTGCCAGCCCAGGCTAGCAACTTAGCAAGACCCGCCCCTCAAAACTGTGAAACTCACAAAACAAAGGCAGGGGATGTAGCTCTGTGTGAAGGACCTGATTTCAATTCCCAGTGAAGAGCACCCTGACCTTCAGGAACCTTGTACAGTTGGAATCTCATTAACGGTTCACAGACATGGACTACATCTCCTGTGCATAGAGATTGAACTCTGGGACACACATGCAGTTATGGTGCCTCTGAGATGACCCAGCCCCCTGTCAATCGCTGCTGTCAGTCTTATCCAGAGACCCAGAGGAGACCCCTGGGCTGGGGAACACGTCCTTTGAAATGCAAAGCCTGGGGCGGGGGGAGATAACTCAGTGGCATAAGTGCCTGCCTAGTGAGCACACGGTTCTGAGTTCAATCCCTTGTACAAACAAACAAAATGCAAAGCCTGGTGTATCCCTGTGCTTTTTACTTTTCTGTCACCCTGACACCACTTTTCTGTTCCTACCACCTGAGAACATCTTCCTGTCATCTTCAGAACATGTGATTTCTCTCTCCTTTGCCAATAGATGTCAGCTTGTGAGTCACTGCTTGACATCCCCAAGACTTGGGGATCCACCTCCAACCTACCACACAGCACCATAGGCACTAGGAACAAAATGCTCTCCAGATCCAGGCGGGAGGTGATTTGAGAGAGGACAAAAACACAGTCGCACCCACTTGAAGGCAGCAGGAGGCTCTTTATTGCCGCAAGGGCAGTGCAGTGAGGCTGGCGAAAGTGACCAAGGCCTAGAGCTTCCCCCTCCCTTTCCACATTGCCTGACTGCAACACAGAGCAGCACACATAGCCCCAGCAGCAGGGAGAGGACAATGCATAATTTGCACCCTCTTTTCTGTGTAGGAAAAGGGAAAATCATGGTAATAGCAGAAGCAATACGCCTGATGTGGTGCATGCCCATATTCCCAGGACTCGGGAAGCTGAGGCAGGATGATTGCCACAAGCTAAAGGCCAGCTTGAATTATAGAGGGAAATCTTGTTTCAAAAAAAGGGGTGGGGGCTGGAGAGATAGCTCGTTGGTCTAAGCTCCTGCCTGGCAAGCACAAGGTCCTGGATTCAATCCCCTGTACTGCATGCTGTGCTGGCCGCACACTGAATTGGCCATCGAAACCGGGTGTGGTGGCGCATACCTGTAATCCCAGCACTGGGGAGGTTGAGACAGGAGGATCACTGTGAGTCCAAGCTGCACAGAAAGACCCTGTACCAAAAACAAAAAATGCAATAAGAGCAAAATTACTAACCATAACTATTTATTCTTATTTTGTCTTAAAGACTTCATAACTATTTTTAAAAATCTCTCATAGTCTCAAGTTTCAGTTAAAACAATGTGAGAGGAGCAGCCCTCTCCTGTGACCCGCCCACCCCATCCTCCCTCTGACCTGAGCTCCTACATTCAATAACCCTTATGTCATGTCACAAATCTGGGTTTTAAGGGCCAGCGAGATGGCTCAATAGAATAAGCGCTTGCCTGACAAGCACAGTGGCCTGAGTTCAATCCCTGGCTCAGCAAAAAAAAAAAAAAAAATCAACTAACAAACCTGGGTTTTACCCCTCCCCTGAGCTGCTGACCTTCACCTCTGACCACTGGCCCCAGCCACCTCCATTGCCCTCCCAGCCCAAGGTTCACCTCTCTCACCTGGTGTCAGTGCTCCCGCTGAGCTCCCGGGGTCATCAGATTCCTTCTTCTCCCCAGCTGACCAGCGTTGCTGTGCCTGGGCAGGAGAACCTGTGCTCTGAGTCCCACGATGACAGCCCTGCCTCTGAGCAGCTGTGAGCTCCTTCTGCAGTGAGACTCTAGACTTTCCTGCTCCTCTTGAAACTTGTAACGTTAACAGTATTTATAAAAGAGAAGCTGCTCAAAAGGAAAGAGAAACTGTGATGAGGAAAAGGAGAAAGGAAGAGAAAATAAATACATAAATATATAAATAAATACAAGATAGTAAAGATAGTTATACTACTAATTGCTATTACTTCATTGAAAAGGTTTGTGCCTATATTGTTTGACTGATTTTTCATGCCTGTATCGTGTAACATGAGTAACTATTTTGAAAATAACAGGGGCCGGGGAGATGGCTCAATGGAATAAGCGCTTGGCTGGCAAGTGCAGGGGCCTGAGTTCAATCCCCGGTTCGGCTAAAAAAAAAAACCAAAAAAAAAGAAAATAACCATAATCAATGTACTAACCATTGTCACTCTCCTACAATCTTGTTTTGAAATTTTACACCATTGTTTTTATTGGGTTCTTTTCTTTAAAATTAAAAAAAAAAAAAACTCTCCTTTATGTAACAAGATTACTCAGAGGAAATTTACAATTTTAAGGAACTGATCACTTCCTCATAAAGATTTCATGATTTTTTTTTTTATTAAAAGCTTCAGGATTTTTTTAAAAAACCTTTTTATTTATTTGGTACAGGATCTCACTACACAGCTCACATTCATCGTGACCCTCCTATGTCAGCCTCCCCAGCTCTGGGATTATAGGTGTGCGCCACCATGCCCAGTTTCTATAGCCTGCTCGGTGCCTTGCCAGCACAGCATGCAGTCCCAGGGGATCAAACCCAGGTCCTTGCACTTGCCAGGCAGACCTTCAGACTGCTGAGCTATCTCCCCAGCACTCCTCTCCTTTTTTGTGAAGGTTTATGATTTTAGGGATTTTTTTTCTTTTAAAATCAGATTTTATTGGTATATTTTGGTTATACATAATGATCACATGCATCATAGAGAATTTGTACTTGTACAAGGTATAACATGTTTCTTCCCCCCCCCATTTCCCTGCCCTCTCTTTAACCCTTCCTCCCCTCCCCATTTGCCAGAGCTTTATTTCTGATTTCAGCTTCTCATAAAAAAATGTAAAAGTGGCATATCAGCCTCCACCTCATTGGCAATGTTGTGTATTGCAACAATAGGTGTGAATGCATCATTGGCTTCATATGTGTTTATATGACCTTGCACCACTGAGCTGCAGGAGATCATGCTCCACTGTGAGAGAAATCAGGCAGGTAGACCAGTACATTATGCCTATGAAGATAAAGACAGAAAATTGGCTGTGGTGGTGTGCGCCTATAATCCCAGAGCTGGGAGGCTGAACATAGGAGGATCACTACGAGTCGATCTGGGTAGTGAGACCCTGTAGACCCTGTACTAAATACATTTTTTAAGAAAGATAAAGACAGAGGGCATTTATGGTGGTGGAGGACACAGCAGAGACTGGAGGGAGACTGAGGGGAGCAAGCATCTGCACTCAATATTGAGGAGAAAGTAGACCTGGGTGAAAAGAGTGATAAGACCTAAAAACAGGAAAAAGTGAGTGAGGAGACCCACAAGCCTGAAGGGGAGAGGCCAACTAGGGCGTTCACCCTTCAATATCTTTCCTTCCGACTGATGCCGGACGCTCTTATTCTAAACCCAATTTTTTCACTGACACCTCCCATAAAGTTTACCACAGGCACTCCATGCCACAGTTTCTTTCCCTTAAAAATCAATTTGCTTCCAGATTAGTCTTCATCCAGCAGAGTTATAAGTTCATCACACTTGTCCGATGCTTTTAATGCCTCCATA
>NW_004524928.1:92181-102918 GCF_000260255.1 Octodon degus
TTTTTTTTTTTTGGTGGAACAGGGGATTGAATTCAGGCCCTTGCGCTTGCCAGGGAAGCGCTTATTCCACTGAGCCATCTCCCCGGCCCCATTTGCCTCCATATATCTACAGGGAAAAAATAATGTCTGTCTGTGGTTTACCGGTGCTATGGATATATACAAGCCCCAAGGTTAAAAAAGTCGATGGCTTTGTTCTTGTTTTGTTTGGAGACAGACTCTGTATCACTGAACATTCTAGGATGGCCCAGAACTCACTGTTCTCCTGCCTCAGCCTCCTGAATTCTGGCATTTCAGAAGTGTGCTGTCATCCCCAACTCAAAACAATTGCAGGCTGCGGAGATAGCTCAGTGATCTAAGTGCCTGCCTAGGCAAGCGCAAGGACATGGGTTGGATGCCTGGTACCACATGCCATGCCAGCCCTGCCCCAGGCATGCAGAGCTGCAAAACCAGGCATGGTGGCACATGCTTGTAATCCCAGTATTGGGAAGGTTGAAACAGGAAGATCACTTTGAGAAGGGAAAGGTCTACAGGGTGTTCAGGGTCTTACTACTAGATTGGACTCATAGTGATCCACCTGTTTACAGCCTCCCAAGAGCTGGGATTACAGGCGCGTTCCACCACACCCAGTCTCAAATGGCGTCTCAGTGCGCCCCAGGGACAGGGCCAGCATGGCAGGCCTGGGGATCGAACCCCCTGCCCCTGTGCCTGCTTGCAGGTGCTTTAATCCATGAGCTATTTGGCCAGCCCTAGGAGGACCACTTTGAGTCCAAGATGCATCATGAGCCCCTGCACTAAATACATAAAATTTTTTTAAAAACTCAATTGTCTGTTTACATACCACCAGTGAACAATAGGAATTTAAAGTTAGAAACAGTGACATTTGCATTGTCCCAAGGAAAAATAAAATACTTAATATCAACCTAATTAAATATGTAAACGTTATGTGTTACTCTGGTATTTGTTGCTGCAACCACATGTCACGGGGCTCAGAGGCTGGAGCCTGCAGAGGTTTGACTTGGGGCCTCAGCAAGGGTACCTGTGTCCCTGTGCCTGACCACCATCGAGGGCACGAAAACAGCCCAGAAAAATACAAAATGCAAAATAGTTTATTCAAACTTTGGCCAAATTGAGAAGGCAGGCCACTCCTTCCCCCAAACCCAACCCACAGCAGTATCTCAATTTATGGAACATATAACAAACACCAGGAAATATGCTAGACTCTGGCCCAGTACAAGACTCAGGTAAAAATGTGGACAGTCTGGTTCTGTTGAAAATTTTGTTCTCACCGTAAGGAAGCTAGAGAAATAGACTAACTTTTAAAAGTTCTAATCTGGGCCGGGGAGATGGCTCAGTAGAATAAATGCTTACACAAGGGCCTGAGTTCAATCCCCAGTTCCACCAAAAAAAAAAAGTTATAATCTTTAAATATATGTAATATCCTTTCAGTTAAAACAAATACCCAAAATAAAGGAGCAAGGATTTGTTTAGGCTCACAGTTCTGTGGCTCAGCCCCTGGTTGCTGCCCCACTGCCTTTACACCTATAGCACGGCAGAAATACCATGGTGCAGAGGCATCCCAGGGACAGTGCTCAGCTCAGAAACAGAGAGTGGGACCCAGACAAGAAGGCACCAAGAAGCAGACACAGTCCCCAGGGCGCTCCCCCTTTCCATTCCCCTCAACAAGGTCCCTCCTGTTGCCATTACCTCTCAATAATCCATCAAATTATGCTCTTGCTCAGGTGAACTTAGAACCATCAGCCACCGACCTTCATCACCTTCATAGATCGCAGTGAGTACACCCGCCCCGCCCTCTGCCAGGATGTGGGACCATCCTGCATGTTTAATCAATGATGTTCATTGAAATGCCAAAAAAAAAAAAAAAAAGGCTTAATACTGCGTTGTTTCTCTTTTATGAGAAACCAAAACTAACGAGCAAAATAAAAGATAGAGAGGTCTTTTTCAAACAGGACAGGAGGGAAAAGAGAACGGAGGGTGGAGGAAGGCAAGGGAAGGGAAATACGAAGAAATAAAAGAAAAAGTGAAAATAGAGATTTTGCAAATGGGAAGGAGGACAAGCACTGAAAGGAGCAGGGAAGAACTGAAGGGGTCAGAAGGGTTGAGGACAAAAAATTAAGAAAAGTCATGGACACGTGCCATCTCCCCCACAATGAATACAATCAGTATGTACTGCAACAAATAAATATATGAACAATAATTCCTTACAAACATAAAACAAAGTGAGCATTTAAGGAGACATAAAAATCAGATAAGCCCTTAGGTGATATATAAATCATAGCCACATTGATTTAAGGAAAAATTCAGAACTGATGAAAGAAAATTAAATGCTAAACAAATACATATTCTGTTTCTGGCTATGGACTGTCAGTATTATTAAGATGTAACTCCTTCCCAACTTGATGCATAAATTAATCTCAATTGATACCTCAGGAAGTTATTTTTATGAACATTAACAATAAATTCTGGGGCCGGCCAAATAGCTCAGCGGATTAAAGAGCCTGCAAGCAGGCTCAGGGTCCTGGGGGTTCAATCCCGGGGCCTGCTGTGCCAGCCCCGCCCCCAGGGCGTGCTGAGACAGCAATTCAGACTGGGCATGGTGGCGTGCACCTGTAATCCCAGCGCTTGGAAGGCTATAAACTGGCAGATCACTACAAGTTTGATTTAGTGAGACCCTGAACACCCTGTAGACCCTTCCCTAAAAAATCACCTAAATAAATTGCGAAGTTTATATGGAAAGCCAAGATTCAGAATGGTCAAGTCAACACCATGAAGAAAAAGCAGCACGAATTCCGAAGACAGAATCCATCTTCAAATCACTACACCCCATTAGTAATCAAGAAAATACACAGACAGCTTTCCATTGCTGTGTAGAACATACCTGAGATGATCCATTTAAATGATGCCCGCTGTCAGTGATGGGTTTTCCACCCATAGACAAAATCCCCCTAGCCATCATGGCAGGGGCCCTGGGCCAACAGCCCAGCCTACTTCCCCTTTCTTTTCCCCTCCTGAAGGGAACTTCCCCTTCCTCCAGAACCTCCTCTTCCTTTTATGCAAGCTAGTATTCCCCAAATCAGCTCCTGATCCCCCGCCTTAGTAGCCCCGGTCACTCCCAAAATGTCACTCAGGCCTCCCTCCAACTCCATCCCAGCCTACACCCATAAAAGACCGAGCTCTCTTTGACTTGGGTCTGAGAATTTCGTGCTTGCCTTCAAGCAGTCCTGTTGTGCCAGCAATAAAGGCCTTTTTGTTCTTCTCCTGTCTCTTCTTCGCAGCAAAGAAACCCTACAGTAAGGGATGAAAAGGGTGGAAATTTAACACCACAGTGACGCCTACAGCAAGGGCTTTAGAGGGCGATGAGAAATAAAGTCACCAGGGCAGGACCTCAGGAGTGGATTGTGACAGGTAACTAGAGTGAGCCAGACCTTCTCGCCCATAGAACCCATCTCGTGGTGCTGTCCTCCTGTTTCTTCCACAAGAGCCCGGATTCCAGAGCAGACTCATCAGAGAGAAAGGACTGTCAACGGCGCACAATGCTGCGGCGTGTGGAGAACCTCTGCCCTCTGCTGGCCGGATCGCACATGCACATTCCAGTCTAAGATGCATCATAACTGAGAGGACAAGGTATGTGAGTCACACACTTACTCTTCATCTTTTAGCATTTTCCTATATGTCACTGTATGCTCCACTCACCTGCTGTCCATTAAATGCCACGCAATCATTGTGTTGTCAAATTATCTTTAGGAATTTCAAAACCATAAAGTCACTGAAAACAACTGGGCAAGAATGATGAAAATTTTGTATGAAATTGCTTTTCCTCTGTAATCAAACACGAACCATCCACATTGCATGTAGCTGCATTCACATATCCCAACACTGTTTCTTTCAATTTTTCAAATTTTCATTTCTTTTTAGGGAATCCAATAATGTCAAATAGTTACCACTGGACACAAACATTCCGAGTTTTACAACGTGCCTGACCTTCCTCTGGGCACTGGAGATATAAACATGCGTCCTGCTTGCCTGCCTTGCTACCTAAAACAAATATATGAGGTCAGCAGAGTACTATGCCTTTGTTGTTTCTCCATAAATCTGGGAGTTTCAGGCAGCTTAGGGTTTCACTCCATTCTGGTGAAGACCCCTGGCCCCCCAAAAAAGATTATATTATCTGTCTCTTGAATCTCCACTCCCCTCTCTAACAGGGTTTGGTGGCCCAAATTTGGTAGATGATCTCAAATGCCCTATTGCAATCATTCCTCAAGGATATCTAGGATGGAGAAGATGATTGCTCTGTGTCCTAATATAAAAAGACTATCTCTGTGTACTAACTGGTAGGAGGTTGACTAGAGGACAGTGAAGGCTTGACTCCAAAATGAGAGCCTGTGTCAGTACTGGCTTAAGTTGAATTGTCCCTGGACCCCAGCCTAGTTTGGCAGGACTGGAGTTGGGTCACTGGTCTGTGGGCAGCGGGGACTTGAGAACGCTGATTGGAAGGAGGTGGTGGGCAGAAGTGCGAGCACTTCTTCACTCTCTGCTCATGGCCAGAACCAGCTGTCCACAAAGGGGTGTCAGGTACATCGCTTGGCGCCTGCCTGGTTCCCTCTGGGCAGTACCACAGAGTGCAGAAATGACTTGAAACTCTTTTCTCTCTCAAGTGAATGCCGTCAACTAAAGGAGTTTAGTAAGTCCTTCCTGGAACTTGTTCTTTCTTTTCAATAACCAGATTGAGAGCTCTTCCCCATCTGTCATGGCTGGCCCAGCAGGACTGTACTCATGCAGAAACACACCTTTGAATAAAATGCATTGAATAAATTCTCATGCTGTGATGAGGGTCCCAATGTAGTACGTGCTGCAATATTACATGCAGTGAGGGGCTGGGGACATAGCTCAGCATATATATATTACATACTGTTCAGGACTTTGGAAAGGTGACACAGTGCAGCTCTAATTCCCTGAGATACCAGGAATTCTTTCCCCATGGCTACAGACAATCTGTAGCACAACTATAATGCTCTCCACGTCTGAGAATCCTCACATCCAATGTGCCCTCTCCCAAATGTATTTCTGTCTTGATCATATCAATTAGCCAATGCCTTTACATCTAATTATTCATAATGACAAATAGGCCAAGGCTGCTCTGTCATGCTTGATTCTATAAGGTCAAGAGGAGCTCTTCTGATAACGTTATTACACAATTTAGCCCGTGCATCATAGACCAAGGATGTCTCAGACGACAGCATTGCTGTTGGAATTTCAGTTCCCTCACTGTGGTGATAGTGGGAGTGGTGTTGGGGCCCAGGTACTACTCTTCATGCATGAACCAGCACCACATTCCCACATCTTGTCTCATAGTGGTTTTGCAGCACAAGGAGCAAGTGTGCTCAGCATTGTGGCTGATTTCAATGTTCTTCTCCAGTTTTGGAAGGGAGCAGTATAGCAGGCCCTGTGCTCACCAGTGAGCGCAACCTCTCAGAGCATTTAACCAGGTCTGTTCAAACCAGATATGGGCCCAGAATCAACAAGAATTCTTAATCCAGTAACTACTTGATTCCCTGAAATATTTTTTGAAAGGCAAGAAGAGAATTTAAAACAACTCTTCCTTTGTTATCCAATCCACTCACTTAAGTTAGTTTTGCTTTTGTTCTAGGTTTTGATTTTGCTTTTGGAGACAGGGTCTGACTATGTAGTTCAGGCTGGCCACAAACCACAGCAATCCTCCTGCCTCAGCTTCTGAGTACTGGGATTACAGGTGTGCACCACTGCAGTGAGAAGAGAGAAGCCTGACGTCCTGAGGAAGCAAAGAGAAAAATCAGAGCTCAAGGAGACCTGTTGTCACTCGTAAATTCTGGCAAGCTGGGGTACTAGGCCACAGAGAACAGCATTTCCTGGGGGCACCCTGTCTGTTCTTATTCTTCAACTGGGATGTTATCATTGTGTGAACTTTGAGTTTAGTGAATGCCAGAAGGCAATAGAGATAGTAGTTTGTATTCACAAAATTAGTAATGCATATTCCTTAGCCTGCTTTTAGCCCTCAATAAATGTGAGAAATTCCAGTGGCTCGGGTCACACTATGAGCAGGACTAAGCTCTGTGAGACCTCTGAGGCTATATTAGTCCTTGTTGCGTTCAGTCCCACAGAGGAGAGTGGTGGTCCAAGAACATCACATACCAGAGTTCTGGACATATGCAGAGGGTCGGAGCGAGAGCAGGAGGCCCCAGAAACAAGGATGGCACAGGCACTCTGAGCTTTGGTGTGAAAACTGGTTGGAGTCGGAAGGAAATCCAGGAAAGAATTAAGCAACAGTCCAGTTGCACTCACCGGAACTTCTCACATTTATTGAGAGCTAAGAGCAGGCTAAGGAATATGCATAACTAATTTTGTGAATACAAACTACTATCTCTGTTGCTTTCCGGCATTCACTAAACTCGAAGTTCATGCAATACTAGCCAATGATAACATCCCAGGTGAAGAATAAGAACAGACAGGGTGTCTCCAAGAAATGCTGTTCTCTGTGGCCTTGTACCCCAGCTTGCCAGAATTTACAATTGACAACAGGTCTCCTTGGGCTCTGTTGCTTGCTCTTTGCTTCCTGCCATGTCTTTCAGGTCCAACTGATAACATACAACGCACCACCATACACCACCACACACCACTACACCTGGTTCCACATTGTCAATAAATCCTATAAAGGCAACATTTTTGTTGAGCCAACCACACTTCCTCTGCTCCATAATGACCGGCCTCCATGCCTATCTGCACATTTCTCTATAATCTAGACAGTTGCTTAATTCTTTCCTGGATTTCCTCCCAACTCCATCCAGTTTCCACACCAGAGCTCAGAGTGCCTGTGCCGTCCTTGTTCTACAGCCTCCTGCTCCAACCCTCTGCCTATGTGCAGAACTCTGGTTTGTGATGCTCTTGGACCACCACTCTCCTCTGTGGGACTGAGGAGAGCAAGAAGTGCGTCCTGGTGCCTTATATTGTTAGTTCTGGGTGCTATGCCAATGCCTTATTCAGCACAGCTGACGCTTCTGATGTGAGTGTTTTACTTTATGAAATCCACCTCCCCACTCTTTTTTTCTGGAGATAGGATCTCCCTAGGTAACTCAGGCTGATCTCAGTGTTGTAATCCACCAACCTCATCTTTGCAGGTGTAAGATGCGTAGAATATTTTATCCTCAATATTTTACAAATGTTATCTCATTTCCCCACAACTTATTCAGCGTATGCTATTTTTATCAGCATTTCACAGATTGGAAGTCTGAGGTTTAGAGAGAATGAATGAGTAAATACTCATCACTGTTGGACTCACAACCATATGCTGTGAGTGAATTAAGCAACGGTCCAGTTGCACTCACTGGAACTTCTCACATTTATTGAGGGCTAAGAGCAGGCTAAGGAATATTCATAACTAATTTTGTGAATACAACCTACTATTTCTGTTGCCTTCCGGCATTCACTAACCTTGAAGTTCATGCTATTTTTATCAGCATTTCACAGATTGGAAGTCTGAGGTTTAGAGAGAATGAATGAGTAAATGCTCACCACTGTTGGGACTCACAACCACCATATGCTGCCCAGGGTCTCAACCCCTCATCACTCCTCATCACAGACATACATTAGAGACACAAAACAACCAAAGCAACCAGTTGTTACCCACGAGCGCTGACACTTCAATACATGTCTTCTTTATGCCCAACTTTGATGGTTCCTTGTCACGTAGAATCAATTTTCTAAGTTTTTAGGAAAAATTATTTTGTTCCATGCTTTTCTATAATTCTCCTGGAGCATCCTTTCCAACTTCCCTACAGAAAGAAACAAACTGTTATTAGTGCAGATAGCATGAAAAACTCTGAACTTTCCTATTTCATTCCTGACCAAATGGGTCAAAATACACAGCTGTCCGCCGGCCTCAGGAGAGATATGCAGGAGGCTGCACACAGGAAGATGCAGGCTGGAGCCACCTTGTTGAGCCCTCGGTCAGGAAAGGCCCAGAGCAGCAAGGCTCTGTGCAGATAAGTCAGTCAGTTCCTCCTCCACAATGGAATTAAGCTCCCCAGCACTGCGTCACTATGAAGACCCTTGACATGGCACTTGCAAGGAGCATGCCCTGCCATTCCCACTGAAGGCCACTATGCTAGAGAAGCTGAATGCAAGAAGGCACTGGTGGCTGGCGGCTCCTTATCAACAGCCCCAGGACACACACTTCAAGAGTGACCCACAGCTGAAGCAATGCCAAGCGCTGGATGCCTGTGTGGCCACAGCCTGTGGCAAATGTCCTTTATAGCTATTTTTTCTTTTTCTTTTTCTTTCTTACTTTCTTTCTTTCTTTCTTTTTTCTTTCTTTCTTTCTTTCTTTCTTTCTTTCTTGTTTTATGTATTTGGTACAGGGTCTCACCGTGCAGCTCAGACTCACAGTGATCCTCCTGTTTTCAGCCTCCCCAACCCTGGGATAACCATGCCCAGACTCTGTGGCTGGCTCAGTGCACCCAGTGGCAGGGCCAGCAAGGACAGTGGTACCAGGGATCAAACCCCAGTCCCTGCACTTGTCTAAGGTGCTTAGTCTGCTGAGATATCTTGCCGGCCCATCCATAGCTTTTTTATTTTTACCTCAAATGCAAAAGACATTTTCCTGGTACTCTTTGATAGGTTTCGAGGCAACAGCGATGGAGGCGGTGGTGGCAGTGCAGCAGAGAAGTACAAATGGGGGAGGGAAAGCCTTTATTGACTCTAAACACACAGAGAGGACCAAGGGCTGGGAGATGGTCAGATCCTCTGACCTGAGAGAGGGAGCCTGAGACTCTATGGACTTTTGCAGGGGCGGGGCTTGAGGGGTGGGTTTAATGACGTATAAGGAGCTGATTGGAGGCTCCCATGTATGGGCGGGAAAGGTCATAGGAAGTTGTACCCAGGGCTGGAGTGAGGAAGGAGGAGGAAGTGGTCATTGGGAAGATAAGCTGTTGTTTTAAGGACTTCAGCCATAATAAGACGACCACCATAATAATTCAGCAATTCTTACTAGGGCCATAACCTATCACTCTTACCTTACAATGTCCCTTTATTGCAAATAATGGTACAATTAGGCAATAATTCAATGGCTTGTGTGATGTTGATGTAGTGATTGTAAAACAATACACTGAGCCTACATTTAGCGGTCTTTTGATACTAAAGATAAAATTGCATTGAGAATCTGGAATACTTTCTTAACATGTTTGCATTAATTTATGCCTCAAAAAGAAAAATCTGGCCTCTCAGAGCTGGGGGCCCTGTGGGTATCTGTGGGCGTCTGAGGAGGAGAAAAACAAGGAGGCCGGGGTGACTGCCTAGAATACTGCACAGCCTACCAACATCTGATGAAATTAGTGAATCAGCAAGCCAGCCATGACTTACACTCCAGGGATCGGTGGGGACCCTGTCCAGCCGGCCCGGCGCATCTCTTCCAACATCCAGAAGATCACACAGTGTCTGTGGAAATACAAAGGACACTGAATCAACTTGGAACGCCTCAAGACTCACCTGAATTGAGGCAACACCTACAACAGAAGAAGCAGTATACTAACCAACTTGCCAAAGAAACAGATAAGTACATTAAAGAGTTTGGATCTCTACCCACCACCCCCAATGAACAGCGTCAAAGGAAAATACAGAAGGATCGCTTAGTGGCTGAATTCACAGCAGCACTGACAAACTTTCAGAAGGTCCAGCAGCAAGCCACTGAGAGAGAGAAGGAACTTGTGGCCCAAGTAAGAGCCAGTTCCAGAGTGTTGGGTGGTTTTCCTGAGGACAACTCAAAAGAAAGGAATCTTGTATCCTGGGAAAGCCAAACACAGCCTCAAGTACAAGTGCAAGATGATGAGATTACAGAAGATGACCTCCACCTCATTCATGAGAGAGAGTCTTCTATCAGGCAGCTTGAGGCTGATATTATGGATATTAATGAAATATTTAAACACTTAGGAACAATGATTCATGAACAGGGAGATGTGATAGACAGTATAGAAGCCAATGTAGAGAGCGCAGAGGTGCATGTTCAGCAGGCAAATCAGCAGCTGTCCAGGGCAGCAAATTATCAGCGCAAATCCAGGAAAACCCTGTGCATCATCATTGTTGTCCTTGTCATTGGAGCTGTGATTGTCGGTCTCCTCATATGGAGACTGAAATCCTAGTCATGCAGAAGCAGACCGCTGTACTATGTTGTCTAGATCACGCAGGATCTATGCCTGTAATCATGGTTTTATTATTATTTAAAAGCTATTGCAAAGGATGGTTCCCACACTTATTCTTATGGGGGCAAAGGGGTTCCTTTGGATTAAATATGATATTTTCTAATAGCTGAAAGTTTTTCTAAGTATCATTGCTGGCATAGCTGTCATGCTTTTTAATTTAATAACTAGAAGGTTTCTGTCTGCATCGGACATGGCTTTCATTTGTCATTTATTTACCTGTTTGACTTTGGGAACTAGTAAACTTATAGCTATGCGTATGATGTGCACATTTCTCTGTCACTGCATAACATGCACCAGATTTATGTTACTGCAGTTAAAATCTCTTTTATTTGAACCAGCAAAAAAAATATTCTCAGTAACTTAAAAATTAATGTGGGGGCCCAGATGGCTCAGCGGAATAAGCACTTCCCTGGCAAGTGCAAGGGCCTGAGTTCAATCCTCAGTTCTGCCAAACAAAACAAAACAAAAAACTGCAACAAAAATTAATGTATCT
>NW_004524928.1:108376-116558 GCF_000260255.1 Octodon degus
GTGATCTGACAGAAGGCCCAACTAGAAGCAATATTAGGGTGGTCAGTGATCCTAAGATGGGCCATAGGCAAGCTCCTCAAGATTGTCTTATTATAAAGCTTTTCACCTAAATTATTTTAAGAGACCTAATTTGGGGATGTCTGTTCTATAACATTACTCTGATAAGCTAGTGAGAGAGTTAGTCTAATCTAAGGGAATGTCCAATATGCTATGGTTATTCATCAAATCTTGATCAAGTATTTGATTGATTGTTCTATTTTCTTGGGACCACCATAGAGATTTTTAAGGTAAAAATACATAGCTGTCAGGGTGTGGGGAAGCAAGGAATTGGATAAGCAGCCTGAAAAGACACAAAAGTGAAGATGAATAAGTATGGAGCAATCCTATGAACTGTGTTCTCAGGCTTCAGTCATGTGTAGACTGGTCAGCATCCAGAATTGCAGAGCAGGGCTTTGAGTGTCTCAGCTCTTCAAAATGAGCTTTCTGGTCCAGATAAATTATTCCATGGATCTAAGGCTGAATTTCTGAAACTTCTAGAAGTAGTTATTACTATGTGCCTTTCTTACATGTATATGAGTTACAAGCTGGTTTTTTAAAAACTTTTTAGAGAGTTGTGGCCTGTATGCCGTATGTAGTCTTCATTTAATATAGTTTTTAGATACCTTTGCTACAAATGCAGGCCTTTTGTTGGTGATGATCAAGGGTAGGCCATATCTAGGGACGATCTTTTACAACAAGGCCCTAGAAATTTGTATTGTCTTCTCCATATGAGTACAAGGATGGGAGGTTATGACCAGTGGCTTGGGTGCTGAAGTCTGAGCTGGTGCAGGGATATGGGTGCCAGTACAGTGAAATGAGCTTTCAGAAAGTTTTTATGGCTTAGTCGGTAGAATCCTCAAAGGGGTCTTAGGCCTCTGGAGCAAATTATTTTATGTCCTTGGTGGCAGACTTCCAAACATCAACAGGAAGCAGTTTGCTGTGCAGATAATCATTGCAGGGGAGTTTTGGCCACAATAATTTTGTCCAATGTGACTACAGCATACCCAGCCTGTTGGGCTTCATTTCTAACAGAGCTACATTCATCCACAAACAAGGTGTACTCAGAATCTTGTAAGGGGTCCAGTTTTAGAATAGTTCTTTATGGTACAACATGTGACACCTGGTAGTGGGTCTATGTCTAAAGTGAGCTTGTCAGCTTTCTCAATAAGAATGTTGGTGGCTGGTATAGCATGGAGGCAAAATGGGAGGAAATCCTTAGTGAAAAGATCCAAGTATTTACAGAGGTAAGCCACTGGCTGATGTCAGGACTGACAGTTTGAGCAAGCATCATTACCTGCAGTCTGAAGCCACCAATTTCCATTAATTTGTGTAGTTTTTTACCCTTGTAACCATTTTCTTCTGGATATTTTAAAACAGTTTTTGTGTCTTTCCAGAAGGTTCCTTCACAAATTCAGGCACCTTCTCCAAAGAGGACAAACAAATTTTTGAACTTCTGGGAGTTTGAATCCAGAGTTGAAGTCTTTGTAAAGAGGAACTGGCTTACAGGGGTCAATTGAAGGCAGAAGATGCCATTTGTAGATCCAGGTAGGTGTACTAGAATCTTGTGGGTTTTGGAAGATGGAGACAATGTATATGGAAGGCAATCATGATGGCATTGGAAGCTTGGAGTTCTTGAACTAGTTTATAGACATGAAAGTGTGTTTTAACATTTTGATAATCTATAAACATATTGTGACTGAAACCTCTGGGTGTCAATGAATTATTAATAGATTATCTTGTGGCCAGGGGATACTTTTATTATTATTATTATTATTTTGTTTTGTCATTTATGTATTTAGTACATAGTCTCACTACATAGATAAGACTCATAGCGATTCTTCATGTTTTTCAGCATTTTAAATGCTGGGATTATAGGCACACGCCACCACAACAAATCTCAGTGGCCTACTCAGTGCACCCCAGGGGCAGGGTCTGCATTACATGCCTGGGATCAAACACCTGGCTCCTGTGTCTGCCTAAGCAGCAGGAGATACTGTTTGATACATGTGGTTGTTGCCTCAGAATGGAATTTCACAATCAGAATCAGGTGGTCAATGATCCAAAGTAAGGAGCCAGGAGACAGTGACAAAACTTTAGTACTGGAAGGAACAGAGAAACAGGTATCTCAGAGAAACCAAATCTGTTTTCAGAGCCTCTTTTAAAATAGTGGAAGAACAGATTTGAAGATAAAAATGGGTAATATAACAACTATTATTAATTTGCTATTCTTGTTTTCAAAATCTGTAACATATGTATTGTTGTACGTTACCCTGTTTCTGTCTTTCATTATATGATTTGCCCTTACTCTTCACAATAAAATAAAATAAAATAAAATAACAAGCAAAAAAAAAATTAATGTATCTGTTTGTATTTATTTTCTAGTTTATAGTAACACAAATTATCTATTTCGTTTTTATTATTTGATTTTTTGAGACCCTTGTTTTCTTTGAATAAAATTAATGAATACTTTCCAGGTATATCTTATGCATCTGATGTGTATATATTAAGCATTTGTGATAGATTGCTGAGTAAAAATAGTAAGGTTAGATTGTCCTTATGTGTGGTCTATTAAAGTCTAATATTTACTAGGAGAAGTATAGATACTATAAATGTGTAATGCTATTTGGAGAGAAAATATTAAAAAATCTGTACTGATTTCTACTCCGTTTGGATTCTACAGTCTAACTTGTTATTCCACTGAACTCTCCTAATAGTACCCTCTGGGCTTGTGGGCCATTATTCACTTTCCTTATGCCTAAAGAGCAGTGGCTCTATGTGTGTCTTTTGGTCAGACTTACTTTTTGACTGTACTTTTCCCACAGTCACTATTTTTGAGCACCTGATACTTAAATTGTGCTGCTTACATTCTATGCCATTTTGTACCATGCTTCATTAGAAAAGAAACTGGAGGTCTGCCAGGCACTCCCTTGCCTTTTTAAATCAACAGTTGTTTTAAGGCACTAATCTGAATACTGTAAAGAGGATTGATTAACTTAGTTTGCAGTTTGTATTTTTTAATGTTTTTATATAGCAGTTTGGTAGTGAAGACATTGCTTAACATGGCAAGCTCTGAGCTTCACATGGGAACAAATGAACTATGAAGTACGTAAATAAATTGGATCCTTGCAACCAAAATAAAAAAGACTTAAAAGGTGTCCGCACAGGTCTGTGTTCTGTGGACTGTGCATTCTGGGCACCATCACTACTTCACATTTCGGTGCTATACTAACTGAAATCTCTACACCCGAGGTGTAACCACATGCGCTGTGGCTGTGTACGATCTTCATCTGTTTGATCACCAGGTTACTCAAAATTTTTATTTTGAGAACGTTAAGTATTTTTGTCACTGACAAATAGCAACTGCTTTGCATGTCAGCAAAACTTTTCTTTTTTTCCCAAAAAAGGATTGTAGAAAACTTTTTTGTGAGTGGAACTTGGAAACTTTGTACTGCTAGAGTGAAATTGCCTTAGCAAACAGAATGGGCAGCACACAGAGAATCATACACATACTCCCTGGTCCAGGCCACTTGCACATGGTCTTCCCTGTGAGTGAGTATGCAGGGACATGCGCAGCTTGCTGGCTGCATACGTGTACCATTGGTATCATAGATCAGTTCACTCTTCTTCCTCAGTGTTCTGCTTTGTAAAATGTTTATTCTCATAGAGGCCAAGTACTTTTGTTTATTTCATGTGAATTTTGAGTAACAATAAAAGCACTGGAAAAATTTTTTAAAAAGAAAAATCTTTAGTCCATCTTTTCTATCAATAAGTCATTTGGATTCACTGTAGAAGTGGAGGACAGTTAAGCACACAGAAGTATCACACAAGAACCATTAAGGAAAATCAGCCCACAACTGTCCTTTCAGCAGTTTAAAGGAAGACGGGGCAGGTCCAGTTCCACAGAGCACCATGACAGCCTGAAGACTGACGGCAGCCTTTGCTAAGACTCTGAGGTTTTACCTGGGATCTGTCTCACCCCAATCAGAGGCAAATAAGTCCTATGTGCTAGGTCCAACGTCAGTTTGATTATGATTTGTGTGTGTGTGTGTGTGTGTGTGTGTGTGTGTGTGTGTGTGCATGCAGAGTGAGCTGGAGATTGAACCCAGGGCATCACATATACTAAGTATGTACTCTGCCACTGAGCTACACCTGATACCCAGTTAGTCTTTTAAAATTAGTCACAAAAATCATGAAATTCATCTTTTTTTTTTTTTTTTTTTTTTTCAGAACCAGGGATTGAACTCAGGCCCTTGCGCTTGCCAGGGAAACACTTATTCCACTGAGCCATCTCCCCAGCCCCATGAAATTCATCTTAGAAGGCACATTGTGCTGGAAAAAAAGCAAAGAAGAAAGAAAGGAAAGAACAGAAAACTAAAAGAGAAAACAGGAAGAGGAAGAGACAGAAGAGCAAAAAGAAACTTCAGGATCCTCTGTCCTTTCTGGAATCTAAGTGACTGGGAGAGAAGCGCACAGGTGGGCCAGCAGGTGGGGCTCCTCCAGCCAGCGCTGCTGCACTTGGTGCTACCTCAACTCACTGCGAAGCTCTGGGAGCCCAGAGGGAAAGTCATGGTGGTTCCTCACATTGTGAGCATGCTAAACATACTAGAAATACAGAGAGGTCATGCTGAAGGGGTCATTTCTACACCCACAGGTGAGGTGAATCCCCTCTCTCTTTCCCACTTGCACACAGACATGCTGTGAGACCTGCACAGGGCCTAAGCATGGGGAGCAAGAAGTGGGGACCTCACTGAACAGATTGCAAAGGGGACCCACCTCACAACACACCTGAGTGCTGTGATTTGGGGAGCAGTGTTTGACACTGTGCCATGATCTCAGCTATATGAATAGTTGCTGAGGGCAAGAAGCTGTGTGCTTCAGTCCAGATCTTAGAGTCCTGACTACGGAATCCTGCCAGAGCCTGCCAACACTCTTCATGGGTAAAATGTGGGCTTAGATAAAATGACGCTAATCAGGGACTGTGCAAGTGTACATAAAGCATGTTTCCATTTATAATCACATGAAATGAAACCATGTCGTACCCAGGGCCATTATTAACATTGCTCCACATGTGAACCATATTAGGTCCTACTCTTCAGAATTGTTACTTCTCTTGGGCAAGGCAAAACATTAGCACAAAAGAGTGAGGGGTAGGTAGGGTTGCTCCGGCAAAGGCCCGAAGCAGGGTCCATGAGATGAGTGTGAGTCCAAGTTCTGTGCGTCCCTCATTGTCTCAGGGAAGTCTGTGACAGCAGTGCACGGACACAGGCCTTCCTGAGGAGACCGACTGGAACCCCCATACCTGAGGCCCAGGACGGTAGCCAGGCCCAGGCACACAGGCACACACGTGCCTTTGGGCAACACCGTAATTAGCAGGCCAGCAGCGTGGAAGAGTCTGAAGCAGCAGTGAGGAGCCAGCAGTTGGACTCTGGAGAATCCACCAACAAAAGTCCAGTCCCAGCACCCCCATCCAGAGGCCAAGATCCACACCATAACCAACACATTTCTGGGATTCAGTGTGGAATTTACTACAGGACTAAAAACACCAGAAGTATTTCACTAACTTCATTCTCCCTTGTTTGTCTGATTGGCTATGTCTTTCCTGTCTTGTTAGATGTCGTCTTGTTTAGTTCAGTATTCCAAAGTTATTTTTTATTGGGTTCTTTTTTTTTCTCTCCTCTCTCTCATCTCCTTTTTTCTTGCTTTCATTACTTCTTTTCATTTTGATTATCATTCTCGGTCCTTTTTTTCAATGTTTAGGTTTGATACCTTTTCTCTTCATCCTGTTCTATAGACCGTCTTTCTCTTTCCTCAACTATATCTTGAATGAAAACTTTTAAGCAAGTAAACATTGTCCTCACTTTCTGTCTACTACTTTGTACCCCGTTTCATTCTTTCCCTCCTGTGTCCTCCAATTTCCCAAAACTTGGGTGATTAACCTTAATCTTAAGCCTTGATATTATCTGATACGACTTCACTCATCACTTTAGCTAATCTTCTATGCATCTTAACACCCCTTCCTCCCTCAGAAGCAAAAATCCCCAATTAAGGGGAGATTATTAGTTCACTGTTTATATTTGATTAGGTTATATTATTTTATAGTTTGCTCCTGTGGGCAGTGGTAACAGGTTAATGGTTACTGGAGTTTATCAGTAGTTGAGCTATACTTGAACCCATTGCTATTACTAACTGTCCTAAGTTAGCCAGGATTTCATACATGTTATAATGTTTTCTTCCCTGTGTGATAACACTGTGAATGCATGAGGTCATGATCATCACCACAGCCCAGTACCAAAGGATTAGGAGCTGAGCCAACTGTGATCCTACATCCTTTGCAAATTGATAAGTGAGGGCCTTGGGGTAGCTATATGAAACCACCTACATCTAGAAGACATCCCCGAAGAACAGACATCCTCTAAGAAACCTCAAAATTATAGATAAAGCTATAAATCTCTAAAAAGCTGGCAAGTATCAGCATACAGAACAAAACTAAAAAGAGAAAACAGAAAATGACAAGACACAAAAGCAAAATGCAATGCCAGACCCTCAGCCCAGCCTGGACAAGCCCAGAACTCCAGGAGATAGATGAAACTGGAAATAAAATACTGAAACTTTCTTAAATGATCACAGTAGAAGTGAAAAAAAGCCTGGGAAGAGCTACAGAAAAGATAGTCTCTCATGCAAAGCAATAAATGATGCTTAATATCAAAGGTATTAAAGAAGACACAGATAAAGGAATGGTTGCACTTAGAAAAATGATGGAAACAAAAAATGTCCAAATAGGAAAGAAATGAAATCTATGAAATGGATCCAAACAGAAATCCAAGCGAGTAAAATCTCCATTGAAAGTATATGCCACATGTTGAATGAAGGAGAGGATTTGAACTCAGATCTTGAAGATGAAATTGCAGTTAGTGATAAAAATGATATCTTAAAAATAGAGACTATTAGGGCTAAAGAGATGGCTCAGTGGAATAATCACTTCCCTTTCAAGTGCAAGGACCGGAGTTCAATCCCCAGTTCCGCAAAGAGAGAGAGAGAGAGAGAGAGAGAGAGAGAGAGAGAGAGAGAGAGAGAGACTATTAAGACTCAGTCCAATAACTACAAGATGAAGCAAAGAAGAATAACCTAAGATTGATGGGAGTCAAAGAGAAAGCTGGAGACCGCACAAATGGCAGAAAAAAATTCTTCACAGAAATAATGGCACAAACTTACCAAATGTGGATGAAGTTTTTGACACATAAATAAAGAAAGCATGTAGAACTCCAAACAGTCATGTATTAGCTACTCTTCTCTCATTGCTGGGACAAATACCTGACACTCACAATGAGGGAAGGAAAGGTTTATTTAGCTCACAATTACTGGAGGTTTCAAGACACTGGAGGAGAGGCTGGGCTGCAGCCGTGTCCAGGATGACCCTCTCCACATCTTCAAGTGAGACCTCAGGCCTGGGTGGGGCGGGGGAGGAGCATGCTGTCAGTTTAAGGGTTAGTGCCTCTCTGGTCCCTCCCCTCAAGCCCGACCCTGGTCCTCTGGCCCCACCCCTCAAACCACACCTTGCTCCTCCAGCTGCGTCTGCCCCATAACTTACATGAGGCATCCAGGGGACAACTAGATACAAACCATAACAAGTCATGACCAAAATAAAACTATACCAAGACATATAAAATCAAGATTCCAGAAATTCAGCACAACAGAACATTAAAAGCTGTCAGAGCAAAGAAGTTTATCACCAACGAAGGGAAGCCCATCAGAATCATGGCAGTCATCTCACACAACCCCTCATATCAAGAAGAGCTTGGACTGCAGAATTTCAGGTACTGAAGGGAAAACCTTTCAATCCAGACAGATGTACCCTGCAAAACAGTCTCAAAATTAATGGAGAGGGTCAGGGAGATGGCTCAGTGGAATAAGCGCTTCCCTGGCAAGCACAAGGGCCTGAGTTCAATCCCTGGTTCCACCAAAAAAAAAATTAATGGTGAAATAAGATACTCCAGGGCTGGTGAGATGGCTCAGTGGTCTAAAGCACCTACTTAGAACAAGCTAAGCCAAGCAAAGCACAGGGACCGCGGTTCAATCCCCAAGCACCACACGCCAGCCAGCCCCGCCCCCTGGTGGGCTGAGCTGGCCACACACACACACACAC
>NW_004524928.1:116815-119339 GCF_000260255.1 Octodon degus
AAAAAAAAAAAAAAAAAAAAAAACATAAAATAAACAAACAAGTAAAAATGACCACACTTCCAAGAGCAACAACAAAAAATAACTAGTATGCAACACAAGCAATTAAACCAACGGGGAAAGTAGGGAAACAACAGCAGGAAAATACCATGACCAAGATAAGCCAAAACACATTTCATAACCACCAATGTAAATGGATTTGATTGACTAATCAAAAGAAACAGACTGGCAAAGCAGATTAAGAAACAAAATCCAACAACATGTAGCATACAAAAAGCACATTTGACACCAATAGAAATTCATAGACTGAAAATCAGAGCATAGAAAACAATCTTTCATGTCACATGTTATGACTTGTATCTGCTTGTCCCTCCAAAGCCTTATGCAGTCATTGGGATGGCTTTTACAGTTTGTGATTAATTCCTGATCAACTGGGGGGATTATGCGTGTGAGTGTTACACCTGTCTTGAGGTGGGTAATCCACATACAATGTAAGGAGGGGAAAGAGTCTGCCTCGTTAGCCACTATAGCCACAGCTCCTCCTTTTACTCTTGGCTATTTTTCACCACCATGAACTGCTGCTCTCAGCCAGGTGCCATTCTGCCTTTGAGCCAGCTGAGTATGGACTGAAACCTCTGCAAACTGTGAGCTAAAGAAACCTTTACTTCCTAAAATCTGGGTGTTGGGTATTTAGTCCCAGCAATGAGAAAAGAGTACTTAAGACATCACAGGAACCCAGAAAAAAGCAGGGGTAGCTATGCTCTTTGAAGACAATGACACCTTCAAGAATGATCAAAAGGACTAAAGAAGGTCAATAAATCTGTGCCAGGGGAAAACTTGAAGAGGAAGACATAACAATCATATACATACATGCAACAAAAATAGGAGCACCAACAATGTAAGACAATTATTAATACATATGATAAATCATATAAGTAATAACACAGTTATAATAGGAGAACTCAATACCACATTGTCACAAAAAGCTAGAACAACTAGATAAAAAATCAGCAAAGAAATAACAAAAGAAACAAACCTCTAATTGAATAAATTAAGATGTTTTCAAACTGTTTCACCCAACATCATCAGAATACACATTCTCCTCAGCTGCACATGGAATATTCTCAAAAATAGATCATATACTAGATTATGCTTAAGTAAATACAAAGAAATGGAAGTTATCTCACACATATTATCTGACCATATTGCAATAAAATTAGAAATTAATGGCAAAGGAAATGACAAAACTACATTAACACATGGAAATTAGACAGTACTCTCCTAAACAACCAATGAGTCACAGATGAAATAAAGAAGTTAAACAGTATCTACAACTAAATGAGAATACAGATGAACATAACAGAATACATGGAACAAAATGACAGCAGTCCTAAGAAGGAAATTTATGGCTGTGAATTCCCACTTTAGAAAAACAGAATGGGCACAAATAAACAACCTACTATTAAATCTCAAGCTTCCAGAAGAAGATCAAGACAAGCCCAAAGCCATTACAAGGGGAGAAATTATAAAGATCTATGAAGAAATAAACAATGGAAACCAAGAAAAAGCAGAGAATTAATAAATCTCAGAGTTGATTCTTTGAAAAAAGGAGTAAAATAGATAAACCCTCAGCTAACCTTATCAACAAAAGGAAAAAAAAGACATTCATGGACCGAGGAATGGTAAGGGTGAAGTCACTACAGATCTTGTGGGAATTCAGAAGGTGATCCATACCTACTTCAAAAATCTTTACTCTCATAGAATGGAAAACACAGAAGCAATGAACAGATTCCTAGATATGTATAAACTACCCAAGCTGAACCAAGAAGATATAAAAAATCTCAATAACCCAATATTAGTTAAGGAGATTTAAAAGGTAATTTTAAAACATAAAAACAAAGTAAATCCAGATACAACATGGATCCAGCCCCTCATGGATTCAATGCTGAATTCTATAAGAAATTTAGAGAAGATTTAATGTGAATACCCTTCAAGCTCTTCAATGAAGTTGAAAAGGAAGCCACACTCCCTAACTCATTCCTGGAAGCAGGTATTATCCTGATAGCAAAACTAGGGAAAGACACAACCAACATTAGAGAACTACAGGCCAATTTTCCTATGAAATATGCATGCAAAAATCCTCTATAAAATCCTAGTAAACATAATGCAGCAAATCATTAAGAAGATTATACATCATGATCAACTGGGATTCATTCCAGGAATGCAGGGATGGTTCAATATATGCAAATCCATAATACACCACATCAACAGAGCCAAGACAAAAACCACATGATCATCTTAAGAGATGCACAAAAGGCTTTTGACAAAGTTCAACACTCATTCATGACTTAAAAATAAACCCTATAGAATATCGAAGTACTTGAGGTAAACATTTGCCTCAACCTGATAAAAACCGTCTATGGGGCTGGTGAGATAGCTCAGTGGTCTAAAGCACCTACTTAGAACAAGCTTAGCAAAGCACAGGGACCGCGGTTCAATCCCCCAGCACCACATGCCAGCCAGCCCT
>NW_004524928.1:120119-123319 GCF_000260255.1 Octodon degus
AAAAAAAAAAAAGAATCAAGAACAAAACTAAGATGCCCACTATCACCACTTCTGTTCCACATAGTTTGGAATCACTACCCAAGCAGTTAGACAAAAGAAGGAAATAAAAGAATAAAGAATGGAAAGGAAGAAGTGAAATTATCATTATTTACAGATGACACAATACTGTACATAGAAGAGCCCCACCACTCCACTAAGAGATTTGTAGGCTTAATAACCAAATTCAGGATAAGAGCCAAATACAATGTCAACACTCAAAAAAAAAAAAAAAAAAAAAAAAAAGCATTTCTATACACAAACAATGAATGCACTGAGACAGAAATTATGTAAGATACATCTTTGAAAATAACAACTAAAATGTAAAATTCTTAGGAATCAATCCCAAAAAGGAAGTAAAGATTTATACAGTGAAAATAATAGTGTTCTGCAAAAAGAGATTGAAGAGGATTTCAGAAAATAGAAAGATATTCTTTGCTCCTGGATAGGAAGAACCAACATGGTGAAAATGGCCATACTCCAAAAATTATTAGAAAGATTGAATGCAATCCCAATGAAAATGCCATTAATACACTTCACAGATCTAGAAAAAACATTCCTAAAATTCATCTGGAAACAGAAGAGGCCTGGAATAGCCAAAGCAATCCTGGGAAACAAAGGAAAGGCAGGAAACGTCATACTCCCTGACTTCAAATTATTCTACAAAGCTACTGTGGTAAAATCAGCACAGCACTGGAAACAAAATAGACCTGAGGATCAATAGAACAGATCAGAAGATGGAGACACAACTACAAACACATGCAGCCACCTTATGTTTGACAAAGGAGCCAAACATGGTCACTGGAAGTCACTGGAAGAAAGAGAACCTCTTTACTGACTAGTCCTAGAAAAAGAAGCTTTCCACATGCTGAAAGCTAAAAATAAACCAATGCTTATCACCATGCACAAAACTACAGTCAAAATGGATCAAAGATTTAAATATTAAAACTGAAACATTAAATCTCTGGAGGAAGGAGCAGTTACAAACCTTAAGGATATAGGGGTAGGTAGAAAGTTTATAAACAAAAATCAAACTGCATGGGAAATCCTTCAAAGAATCAACAATTGAGATCTCATCTTTCTGAAAAGTTCCTGCACATCAAAAAAAATCACCAACAGAGTAAAAAGAAAACCCGTGAACTGGGAAAAAATTATAGCACTATTGTCCCTCAAGGGACTTCTATCTAGAACATATAAAGAATTTTTAAAAATCAGGCCCTCAAAATTCAAAAAGCCAATCCAAAAATAGGCATCTGAGATAACTATACACTTCACAAATGAAGTGATACAAATGCAAAATAAATATATGAAAACATGTGCAACATCATTGGTCATTCAAAAATGCAAACTAAAACAATGCTGAGATACACTCTTATGCCAGAAAGAATGGCTGTCATCAAGAAGTCAACAAATAACAAATGCTGGAGAGGCTGTGGGAAAAAAGAACCCTTCTACACTGTTGGTGGGAGTGCAGAGTGGTACAACCACTATGGAAATCAGTGTGGAAATTCCACAACCAGCTAGGATTGGAGGTCCCAGCCAAGCCAGCTATTCCTCTCCTAGGTATTTTTCCAAAAGAATTGAAATCATAGGACCACAATGATATATGTGCACCCATGTTTATATCACCACAATGAATCATAGCCAAATCTTGTACACAACTCAAACGCCTATTTACTGAGGAATGGGTTAAAAAGATGTGGTATTTTTACACAATTGAATATTACTCAGCTATAAAAAATTATTAAAAAATTATAAATGTGTGGCTTCTGCAGATAAATCAATGTAACTAGAGACTGTAGTAGCTGCAAGGAAAACTGGCATGAGGAAAAGAACAAAAGAAAGAAGAGGAAAAAATGTATTTATGTAAGTATCAGGATAATTTGGACAATTGTACTGCCAATTTCTGCTGGAAAATCTCTTTCTTTGGAAAAGAGCAGTTAATACTTAAATTTTGTTTTTTCTTTATAATGTCTTATAACTTTTTTGGTTGGCATGATTCTGGTTTGGCACATGAAGTGGTACCAGGGATGAAACCCAGATCCAGGCCAGCACTTATATCACCAAGCTATCTCCATGGCCTGTGTCTGTCTGTCTTTCTTTTTTTTTTTTTTTTTTTTTTCCGGAACTGAGGATTGAACTCAAGCCCTTGTGCTTGCCAGGCAAGCGCTTATTCTACTAAGTTATCTCCCCGCTCCCCACTTTTTAAATGAATTTTGCATGTTTACATCTGGTAACCTAAGCAACTAAGTTGAAGATAACGAAATGCAATAGAGTGGCCATCGTCGAATTCCTATAACTTTGTTTAATAGCATTTTGTATTATTTCTAATGCTTTCATTTTTTCTGTATTGTATCTTCTAAAACTTTTAAATTTTTTTTAGAAAGTAATTTTTTAAGAAGAGTGTATATTAATTTTCCATTGCTATTACACAATACCTTCTAATCAACTTAGAAGAAGGAAGCCAGTATTTTGGCTCACAATTTCAGTAGTTTGTGCCTGTGGGGAGGTGGCCCTGTTGCTCTCTAACCGGTAACAGAAGTGTACATGGCACACGATTGCCAGCCATGACCTGATATACATTCCAGTTTTTGAAAGACTTGCTCAAGATCCCAAACCTGCAGCACAGCGGGGTGTGGAACTCAGGGCCTTTCTGCTAAAACATCATCATCATCATCATCATCATCATCATCATCATCATCATCACCATCATCATCATCATTATTAATGTATTTAGTACAGGATCGACAGAGCCTACAGGGTCTCGCTATGTAGATGGGACTCAGTGTAACCCCAAGCGCAGGGATTGCAAGCGCGCGCCACCACACCCAGCCTCAATTGTCCTTTAAGGGAACCCCAGCACCTCACACCAGGGATCCGACCCATCCCTTCACTTTGCCTAAGCAGGTGCTTTAGTCAGCTGAGCTATCTGACCCACCCTGTCTTTCCTATTGAGCAGTCTCTGTCCCTTTCACTGTCTATTGCACCTTTCAGTTTCTTACACGTGCAAGTCTGATTTTCACCTGTCAATGAGCGTGGACCCTGTGCAATGAGAATTGCATTAACCCCAGACCCAGTCCTAGCCCAGGTCCGGTGAGTGTGTGGAGAGCTTCCTGCTACCCTGCACCGGCGGGACCAGTCCCAGCCCAGGCGCAGCGTGGGCC
>NW_004524928.1:128199-129301 GCF_000260255.1 Octodon degus
GTGAAAGCCTGAGAGAGTGTCTTCTCCCCATGTGACTCTCCTTAGGCACACTCTACGTCATCGATCACTTTCCTCTTTGGCCCCATTATCTTCTTGATCAGAAAATTGGGGACACTACCGAGGTACATGACGTTACAGTACAAGTTCTCATATGTCCTGAGTCTTAATTGACCCAGTGTATTATTTGTTGAAACTGTACTTTCGATTTGATTTGAAACTGTCTCATTGCTATATGTTTATCAATAAAACTTTGAAAAATAAAATAAAATAAAATAGAATAGATATACAGCTGTATTATCTTAATTCAATGAATAGAAAGACTTGTTTTATAGTATTTATGGACAGGATATCATGTCTGCATCTTGTAGAATGAATAACCACTAAGACAACAATATGCAATGTATTAATTATTGAAACTGTCCTAGTAATCAGATTTGAAACTGTCTCATTGCTATTTGTTTCTCAATAAAATTATTAAAAAATAAAAATAAAAAAAATTTTTAAAAAAGAATTGCATTAACCCGGCTCTGCAATTTAAGAAAGGAATGGGGCACATGCGCGCCTTGAGCTGTGCTCTGGTGCAGTGAGCTCAGGGATCAGAGACCGGAAATGTACGCGCGCAGAACGGCCAGCAGAGGGCAGCAGCGGCGATGAAGCGCACGAGAAGCCCGGAGGTGCTGGTGAGGAGCAGGGGCAGGTGCCCTGCTGCCTGCTCCACAGTAGACGCGAATGAATTACTGACTTCTGAATGTGTCTATTACGCCAGACCTTGCACTCCTGAGATGCAGGATTGCACGCTCCAGTGCAAAAGAAAGTCAGGAATGTAGACACAGGTGGAAAGAGGGGAAAGGCGTTAAGCACAGGAAAAACGTGAGGGGAGAGACACCTAAGCATGACGCCCAATGGCGAGTTGAGGGCACCTGCCGTTGAATCCCCCCTTTCCTTCGCAGGGCTGCTGCAGCACTCACCGCGCAGCTTATTTCTTCACAGAGGCCTCGCATGAAGCCTCCTGCCCGCGCTTCCTGCCTCCAGCCAGTCTTCCTTTCAGTCCAATCTGCTTGCAGGTCACTCTTCCTCCAGGGTGGTTATGCTGAGTTCACCG
>NW_004524928.1:129846-133488 GCF_000260255.1 Octodon degus
TGGCCTCTCTCCTTCTTGCTTTACAACTATCAGAACTAATCCTGAGGTCCTGCCCTGATGACTTTATGTAACCCTCTTCACACACACCCCCGAGGCCCGACCTGTAGGCACCACGGTGGCATCCGATTTCCATCCTGTTTATACCCGACAGCGGGATCATATAAATGGATCATCGCAGGAGTTTACAGCAATGCAAGCTGATTTAAGTACTTTCTGATCACGGCAAATAGAATTTTCAAGTTGGGTTCTCACAGTCTTCTGAATTTGTGCGGCTATCTCCATTTCGTGTGGACCATTGTTAATCTCTCCTTTTCATACAAACTTCAAAATACATTTGGCAATATTCACAAAACCAAATGTATTATTGATGGAGATTCAGTTCAGTGCATGGATCAAATTGAAAAGAGACACCTCCGTCCTAGTGACTTGCTACCCAGAAGCATGGAGTCGCTAAGTGTTTCTGCAGCTTAGTGCTGCTGGGAGCTGACCTGGGGGAGGGGTGGCCTATCTGCCCTCCTAATTTGACACGCATTTCAATAAAATAAGATTTGCATTCTTCTAGGCTATTTTGTAGTAGTGATGGCAGACAGGCAGAAAAATGCAGTTACCTCTGCTGAGGGCCCAAATCGAGCCTTTGCACCCCCAAACCGTACCCCCACCACCACAGTGTATCACGTGGTCCCAGCAACAAAAACCCGAGTAACACCCAATTTCACATCTATAATGGACACCTCAGCACTTCACCTCTCTTTGGGAGTAATGTAAGTGATGTTGTGGTTTTAAATTTTTATGTTCATTGATGATATGTAAAAAAGCAATTAAGTTTGAGTTGGGCATGGTAGAGCACTTCTGAAATGCCAGACTTCAGGAGGCTGAGCTGGGAGGATTGCAAGTTCTAGGCCAGCAGAGTTTACTCAGCAACATAGAGAGACTCTGGCTCCAAACAAAACCAAAGAGCTTTCAGTGTTTTTGTGTATGAACCATGTACTCTTAAGTAACCTCAGTGTCAGTAAACCACACAGAGACATGTTGAGTCCCTGTAGATATCTAGAGCCATTAGAAGCGTTGTATATGCTGCACTTGGTGGCCATACCTGGAATTCACCTTCAGGAGGCAGAGGCTAGCAGATTGCCAGGGGTTCTAAGCCAGCCTGGAGAACTCAGTGAGTTTTACAGGCCAATCTAGGCCACATAATGAAAGCCCATCTTAAAGAAAAAAAAAAAAAAAACGGCATTGGAAAACAGTATTAAATTTAGCATAAATGCCCTGTATGCCTTTCCCCTTCAGACTTAAGGGTCTCCGCACTCATAGTTTCTGTTTTTAGGCCTTGTCACTCTTTTCACATAGGTCTTCTTTCTCCTCAGTATTCAGTGGAGGTGCAGGACCCCTATGTGCTTGCTTTCCTCAGTCTACCCACAGCCATTGCGTGTCCCTCACAACCTGTAAAATGCTGTCTTTATCTTCAACTTTCTTTCTTTCTTTCTTTCTTTTTTTTTTTTTTTTTTTTTTTTTGTACAGGTAATAAAACTCAGGACCTTGCCCAGTCAGGCAGGTGCTTACACCTCTGACCTATACATTTTAATGAGTAATTGATCAGCTACTTCAAGCTGAGCTTTGAGGAATGCTGTTACACAAAGGACATTTTGTCCTCTGTAAATATGGATAATGGGGAGCTGGGCAGATGGCTCAGTAGAATAAGCGCTTCCCTGGCAAGCTCAAGGGCCTGAGTTCAGTCCCCGGTTCTAAAAACAAATATGGATAATGGTACAATTGGAAAGAGAAGAAAAATCTAGAGACTCATCCACACTGCATAAGAATTTTTAAGAGATGGGAGAGAATCCTAGGAAACATGAGGACTTCATTAAATGCACCCCAATGGGCTGGACTTCTGTCCAAAACTCTACTGTGGACCAGAGAATAGCTCCAGGGTTTTTTACAAGAGGCTGGGGTCTGCCTGATTGGTTGTGCAGAAAATGCCTGAGGCTTCCAGTGAAAGTATGGTTCCTTGGAAACAGGTATTTTTCATCAAGTATTGATATGTTAAACTTTAAGTCCCTACAGAATATGACCAAAAAATTTTAAAAATTAAAATATATTTTTAAAAATAGGAATAAACAATTACATATTTTTACACAGAAGTTTAGAAATCTAACCATATATAGCATTGTAGTAGGACAGTCCCACAACACCCCTTTTCCTGTCTCCTGCCTTCATTCACCACCCCCTTCCTTTTTAAACAAACATCTGCCCAAGAGACAGCACAGCAGCCACCGGTGTGTCATGACAAGCAGCACGTATTCAGAAGACCAGAGTGACAGACGCTCCAAGCATGAACCTACTATTACATAATGCCATCTTTAGTGCACTTGCTTAGTTCACAGGTATCAGCATATATAGTTAGTCAGGGTGAAAATCATACTGATTAACTGCTGGCTTCAAAAACCTTCTGAAGATTCTCTGGATCATTGCCTTACCCATCTTGTACATATAAATGTATGGAATTGTCCCTGTCCTGTTTCCCAGCTTTTTTCCTTGCTCTCTCTTCATTGTCTAATTCTCAAGTTCTCTCCTTTTAATTGTGTTATATCTTTCTATTTTTATTTCTTCTTTTGATTCTTATATTAGGGAGACTATACAATATTTACACATGTGGGTCTGGTTTATTTCACTTATGAGTACATCTTCAAGTGGCATCCACTTAAATATGAAGGCTTCAAGTTTATCATTATTCATAGTTGAGTAATAGTCCACTGTATAAAAATACCACATCTTTTTCATCCATTCCTCAGGTGTTGGGCATCTTGGTTGTTTCCAAGATTTGGCTATCACAAATTGTGCTGCTATAAACATAGGTACACATATATCCCTATGATATGATGTTTTCAGATCCTCCGGGAAAATTCCCAGTAGGGGACTAGCTGGTTTGAATGGGATTTCCAGTCCTAGTTTTTTAAGGAGCCTCCACATTGATTTGCATAGTGGTTGCACCAGTCTACATTCCCACCAGCAGTGGAGAACTTTTGAACCTGTGGGGACAGGAGGATGTCATAAAGTAGGATGTCGAGGATGCCATGGGGAGGTACATACAGGAATCTTTCTTTCAGAACCATTAGGGTCAGGGCAGGAAGATGGCTCAGTAGAATAAGTGCTTCCTTGGCAAAAAAAAAAAAAAAAAAAAAAAAAAAAAAAAAAAGAACAATCGGGGACATTCTTATCAGGAACAGAGCAGAGGTCAGCCTTCCGGAAAGCAGATCCTGGTGAGGACAGGCTGGCACAGGGCTCTGTTGGGCGGGCAAAGGTGTAACCTTACCTGTACCCTCCCACAGTCATGACTTTCAGGGAGGGGAATTCCCAGGAAAATATTGCTCAAGGCTGGTTTTCTTGTGAGTTCTGCTTTATTTAAGGAGTTCACATCTGCTAAGAGGCAGGATTCTCTCTCTTGGGGCTCAGAAAATACCTTCCACTGCCCAGCAAGCAGCACAGGTCAGCTGTGACATACAAGAAGAGAAAGATTCCTCAGTCCCTCAGGGCAACAGAGGAACCCAACACGGATACCTGGTAAGTGGGGAAACCTGAGGAATGGGATGCACTGGGAGATGGCTGGGAGGAGGAGGTCAGAGACGAAGGTCAGCATCTCAGGAG
>NW_004524928.1:133767-136138 GCF_000260255.1 Octodon degus
GCGAGGGTTACTGAATGCAGGAGTTCAGGTCAGAGGCAGAATGTGGTGTGCCGGTCACTGGAGAGAGCTCCTCACCTCACGTTGTTGTCACTAGAACTTGAATCTATATGGGTGACATTTTTTGAAGAGTTATGAAAGCTTTAAAAGCAAAACAAGATGATAAGCAGTCACAATTAGTAACCTTGCTTTTCTTTTCTACTCTTCCCGTGCTCTTCCATTTTCCTCCTCAGAAAAGATGGTACGAGTCCTAAGATCTCTTCTCCTGCTGCTGTTGGGCCTACTAGGGCTACCATGTTCTCTTTGGGCTCTAACCCCTTTTCAGAAGTTTAAAATTCAGCACGTACAGTCAAATCCTCAGTCATGTGACCAGGACATGATTGCTGTCAACAACCTTGATAAGACGTGTAAGGCTACAAACACCTTCCTGCACGATGATCTCCAGAATGTGATTGATGTCTGTAAACTGCGTGCGACACGCTGCAAACATGGCCAGTACAACTGCCACCAAAGTGCCACTCCTGTAAGAATGACTAAGTGCTCGCTCAAAAAACCAAGCCAGTTTCCTAACTGCCACTACAGAGATGCTCACATCACCAAAAACTTCATTGTGGCCTGTGACCCACCTCAGCCCAGTGACCCTCCGTATCCCCGGGTTCCTGTGCACTTTGATAGAATTGTTGAAAGTTTTGACCAGTTTTGTCTGTCTTGACAGGCAGTTTCTATTATACTTTCCTCTGCTTTTTCTGTTTCTCCCTTTCCTTCATCATCTTCCTTTGGGATTTTCTTGTTCCTTGCCAACCCTCACTGCACTGTATTCTCAGCAATAAAACAACTTCCTATTGCATTTGAGTGAGTGCAACTGTTTTTGTCACCTCCCAAATCACCTCCTGCCTGTTTTCCCAGAGCGTTTTTGTTCCAAGGTTCCCATGATGTTGTGTGGTAGATCGGAGATGGATCCCAAGGCTTGGGGATGTCAAGCACAAAACAGCAAGTTTCCATGCAGTGGCAAAGGAGAAAGCAACTATATTCTTTGTTTTTGGGGGGTTTTGTTTTGTTTTAAGTGTATTAGGTACATGGTCTCACTACCCAGCTCAGACTCATAGTGATTCCCTGTTTTCAGCCTCCCCAGCACTGTGACTACAGGCATGCGCCACCACATCTGGTCTCTGTAGTGGGCTCAGCACGCCCAGGTTCTGGGCCAGCATGGCGTGTGGTGCCAGGGATCTAACCGCAGTCCCTGCCATTGCCTAAGCTGGTGCCTAGGCCACTGAACTACCTAGCCAGCCCTCAACTACATTTTTGGAAGATGACAGGAAGATGTGTTCAGGTAGGAACAGAAAAGGGGTGTCAGGGTGACAGGAAAGTAAGAAGCACAGGGATACATCAGGCTTGGCATTTTATAGGATGTGCACCCCAGCCCAGGGTCTCTCTCTGGGTCTCTGGGTAAGATTGACAGCAGTGATTGACAAGGGGCTGAGTCATCTCAGAGGAACAATTCCTGCACTGGTGTTCGAGAGTTCACTCTGCATACAGTATGCATATGAGGTGCAGTCCAGGCCTGTGAACCTTCCAGGGGAGGGTGCCTGAGGGTCAGGGCGCTGTCTAGTGAGCTTGCCCTCTGTCTGGGGCTAGAAACATTGCCTGTACCTGTATTGTCTTTCTCCTCTTCTCCCAGAGCAGTATAAGAGGAATGGCCTGGGCTGGTAGGGTGGGGCGTGGTGTCTACTCCAGTGCGCCACCTGCACCACCTGGGCCTCCTTGAGGTCCCCCTTGGAGCTCAGGCATCTCCTCTGCCCCATATCTGTCAGTGCAGGCCAGGAGTCTTCCGAGCCTTCACTCCACTCGTGATTGTTTATGTGTCCCGTGAACACAGTGTCCCTTCTTATTTGGAGGTGAAGCTGAGGAGAGAGAGAGACAGAGAGACAGAGACAGAGACAGAGACAGAGACAGAGACAGAAAGAGACAGAGAGAGAATCATCCTTTGTCTTTTATTCTTTGTGTTGTCAAGGTGCTGGAATTAAGCCAGGGAAAGGCTATCATACAAGCACAGTTGTTTTGTTTTTTTGTTGTTGTTGTTGTTTGCTTCCTTGTTTTTATTTATTTTTTAAAGTTTAGGGCTAAATTGGGCTTACTTTGGCCTCAAAGGCACAGTCCTCCTGTCCCGACTCCCACTCTCCCACTGACAGTGATTACAAATGTGTGAACTATTCTCAATGATTCCATAATCCTTTAGTTATTTTTTAAAAATATTTTTCAAGGGGGGCCTGGCCCTAGCTCAGTTCTTTGGGGCTGGGGAGATAGCTCAGTAGAATAAGCATTTGCCTGGCAAGCGCAAGGGCCTGAGTTCAATCCCCGGTTCCGCAAAAAAAAT
>NW_004524928.1:136238-139369 GCF_000260255.1 Octodon degus
TTTTTTCCAAGATGTACAAGAAGTTCACACCAAGAACTCAAATTGGGAGCAGCCTTTCCTTTCACACTTAGAGACAAACTTCATGGTACAAATACTGATGAGGCAACACAGGCCAAGAAAAGACCTGACCTAGAGATTGTTTGTTCTTGTTTTTTTTCCTTCTTTTATTTTGTACGGGAGAATGAAATCACTTCCTTTACTCAGAGCTCCATATCCCGCCCTTATTTTATATTTTCTACAATTTTGAGACAACAATAAAATAACTTATTGAGCTACTAGTATCCCAGTATGGGCTTGGACATGCAATCCTCCTGCCTCAGCCTCCCAGAGTGTTGGGATTCCAGGCCTGCACCTCTGTGCCTGGCTTTTTTTGTTTGGTTCTTTGCTTTGTTTTCCTTTTTTTAAACAGGGCCTCTCTCTGCAGACTGGGTTGGCTTGAACCGGAACCCTCCTCCTTCAAACTCAGGAGTGCTGCGATTATTTACTCTTTTTGCAGGACTCATTGGAGATGCAGCTCCATGTTGCTGGAGGTAGTGCTGGGCTGGGTGACTCTTGGCTCCTAAATTGAAGAGGAAGATGCAGGAAAGGCTGGATGGCCAGCAGGGCACAGGGCCAGAAGGTGAGTGTTTTGTGGCTGCACAGCAGTTAGAATGAGGTCACTTTGTGGGAACAGGGCTCAAGGCCCAGGCCTCAGATTTGCTGGGGGAAGGAAGCAGCCTGCAGGACTCTCTCCCATGCCACCCTCACCTGTCCCCTGAGGCACACACAGCTATACAAACCACCACAGCACAGGCGCCCAACCCATGCACCCAGCAAAGCCTGGGGACCTCTTTGCCTGTTGTTTTCACTACTTCAGGTAGAGGGGCAACAAAAGGCAGCCAAGGTGACTGTGAATGAGAGAAGCCTCCCTTCCTCCCCCCACCCCCAGGGGTCTGGAATTCGCACTCACCAGAGTTCCACATCTCCCACCAGGGAGGAAAGTGACCAAAAGGGGATTCTCTGCCCTAGTCTGAAGGCTGACCTGGCTAGGGGAAGGAAGGGGCAGAGAATTAGAAGGGAGGACACAGAAGCCTGTAGTACGAGCTGAGCCAGTATGACCCATGTCCACTCCCACCTGGCCACTCCTGTGCATGGGAGCGGGGTGGAGAGGCTTGGGCACTTCCTATCCTGAGTGGCCACTGGTCCTGCAGGTCCCACCTGGGAGAGGGACTAAAGATGAGACATAACCCTGCAGAAGAGGTTGGATGTTCACACTGACTGCTGTTCCAGACAGGGAAGTTTCAGATGTCAGGGAGATGCCTGGGAAGGATTTACCAGGCAGAAATGTAAAAGTGCACACTCGGAAGTGGGGTGTGGCCATTGAGGGATGAGATGCATTAGTTCCTGTCAGTGAAAACATTCATGCTCCTCTTGAGTTGGTGGAAACTCCAAGAAAAGGTGGCCCATCACTCCCAAAAGGGACTGCCCATTTTATGGGAATGAGCCCACTTTTTCCTCTGGTAACATTTTTTTTTTTGGGGGGGGAGTCTTTTTGGTTTGTTTGTTTATTTGTGCAGAGTCTCACTATGCAGCTCAAACTTGTAGTGATCCTCCTGTTTTCAGTTTCTCCAGGGTTAGGATTACAGGTGCACAACACCATGCCTGAACTCCCTTGCCTGCTCAGCATGCCCTGGGCAGGGGCTGGAGCAGCATGTGGTGCCAGGGATCGAAACCTAATCCCTGAACTTGTCTAAGCAGGTGCTTAGTTGGCTGAGCTGTCTCACTAGCCCTTCCTTTGGTAACATGTTAATAAGCATTTTTTTTTTTAATTCTTTAAATGAGCTCCTTTGTCTCAGGATCAGGTTGCAGCACTTTATTAGGCCAATTTATAGAGCTACAATATTCTGAGGAATTTGGGTGTGGAGGGCCTGAAAGGAATAAAGCATTACGGGTTTTCAAGGGAATGCTGGTGTAGACCACTTGGGGAACTTAGACTGGATCCTGGGATATATAGTCTGTCTACTTATTAGTTCATGTTTATGGTGAATAACAATTTCATTCCCAGTAAGGATATAGATGATAGATAGATAGATAGATAGATAGATAGATAGATAGACAGATAGATAGACAGAATAAGATAGAGAACGTTATCGAGAGAGCTATATTCTTCTTCCTTAGTCTTACCTTCTGCTCCCATCGTCATCCATCTTTTGGTCTCCTTACCATTGGCCAATGCTCTTTCCTCCTGGTGAATGTTATCTGTCTTTTTTTTAAATCTCTTTTGCATTCTAACTTTCTTCTACATCACAGAGAAACCCTGTGATATTTATGTTTCTGTGTCTGAATTAGGTCCCTTAGCATGACCTCAAAGAACATTCTTCTTCTCAAAATGACTTCTCTTTGGTAGAGGACGTGTGTATAGATTCCACCTTTCCTTCTCCTGATGGACATCCAGGGTGGCTCCAAGACTCAGCTGCTATGGAGTGTGCTGCTGTAAGCACGGATATGCACGCGTCATTGTCTCCACTCTTCACAGAGATCCCTCAGTGGGGAAGAGCTGTGTAAATGAAATTTCTACTTTTGACTGTTTTGAGGCTCTCCTCACCCATTTCCACAGTGGCTGTAAGGCTTGGAGGACGGTGATGACTTCAGCTTCCGGTGCCCTTGTGTTTGAGGGAAGAGGCTGTTTGTTCCTCAGTCACCTCCTAGAGATGCATATGTCACAAGCTTCTGTGCCAGTTAAATCATTTAGGTAAGTGCTTCCTTAAGTAAAGCTCCTTACATCAGGGCTGTCAAAATCTGGTCCTTGCTATCAGGCCTACTACAGAACATTTGTTCCATAGTTTTTACACAAAAGTGAAATAGAATGGCTCCTTTTTCTGGGGCTTAAAGCAAGGTGGCTCAATTTAAAATCTTGCAGATCTTGTGAGTACTCTCCAGAGAGGAGGACTCTCAGGAGGACTTGAAATTTCAGTACTCATGCTGCAGTAAGCTCCTGCTGTCCTTTGATTTTAAGAACGTTCTGGGGCTGGTGAGATGGATCAGTGGTCTAAAGCACCTACTTAGAACAAGCTTAGCAAAGCACAGAGGCCGCGGTTCAATCCCCCAGCACCACATGCCAGCCAGCCCCGCCCCCTGGTGGGCTGAGCTGG
>NW_004524928.1:139469-144830 GCF_000260255.1 Octodon degus
GGTTCAATCCCCCAGCACCACATGCCAGCCAGCCCCGCCCCCTGGTGGGCTGAGCTGGACACACACACACACACATACACACACACACACACACACACACACACACACACACACACACACATATAAATAAATTTTTTTAAAAAAAAAGAACGTTCTGAACCTGACAGGAGATTTGGAACTTCAGTGGTTGTACTGGAGTTGATTTAGTGAACTTGTCAACGAGGCATGCTGGAGCAGCCGCATGCCATATACACCTGGGCATCCACATGACACAGCATCTAACTGTTTGAAAATGAAAACCACCATTTAGCTTACAGGCTTCGAGTAAGGACCCGCAGTGCTCTGCCCCGCTTTCCAGCTAGACATAGGGAAATTCCTAAATCAGGAATTCCTGAGAAAGGAGCAGACAACAACCAGTTCAATCTAAGAATCAACAAATTGGTTAATAGGTCCATGTGTGGCCTCACATATAGGTCAATTTATGAGTCCAAATCTAGGAATCCAGATATTCAACAAGCAGCTCTCCGTAGGAAGGCCCTGGGTTGCCTTTGGCTGTGCTGGCTCTCGTTCTAAAATCACATCCTTTATTTCATGGTTAAGATTTCATTTCCTGGGACCCAGGTCTGACCCCCAGCGTGCTGTGGCGGTCCTGCTCCTGGGTCGCACTGACACTGCGATTGAGACTGGGTGTGGTGGCGTGTGCCTGTAATCCCAGTGCTTGGGAGGCTGAAAACAGGAGGATGTCTACAAGTCTGATATGTGTAGTGAGACCCTGTAGACCTTGTACTAAATACATTTTTTTAAAAATGTAAACAAAACAAGACAAATTTAGAAAAATATCTGTGCAACAAAAGGATGATATCACTTCCCATTGTAAATTTTTTAAAATATATTTGATAAAAAGTCTCACCACACAGCTTGAGCTCATAGTGAGTCTCCTGTTTTCAGCCTCCCCAGTGCTGGGATTACAGGCATGCACCACCAAGCCAGGTCTCAGGGGCCAGCTCAGTACACCCAGGGACAGGGCCAGCGTGACATGTGGCGCTGGGGGTCGAATCTTGGCCCCTGCACTTGCCTAAACAGGTGCTTAGTCCACTGAGCTATCTCTCAGGCTCCCTATTGTAATTTTTTTTATCTCTTCTGGCTTTCGTCCTTCACACAGAGCTTATGACATCTAATAGAGTCACTGAAACATCCCACTCACTAAGGAATGAAAAATAATATCCATGCACAAGATAAATGACTTCCAGCTAACATTTATATTTTCTTTTTCATGTTTTGTCTTTCTCTACCTCTTATTTTCATAATTCATCATTATTTAGATAGCCTCTAAACTAGATGTCTGTGCTGGTCAGTTCCAGTCATTCTCATAAACAGAGATTTTCTGGGAGTTATTTTTTTTCGATTAATCCCTATTCCAAGGAAATACATTTGAAAGGGTATTGCTAGAAGTCTTAGAGAAGCTGTTGAAGCCTTTTTTTTTTTAAAGACAATTATTGTGGGAAAGTTCTGTCTTAAAACTGGACTCCAAATGGCAGTTCTAACTCTTGGGCAGGGGAGGCACTGGTCCACATCACTGTCACAAATCAGCTCCATATGTGAGGAGACGCCACATCTCAGTGTGATTTTCTCTGATATTTGTGCTGAGGGTGTGTGCCTGTGTGTGCACTGAGGGTGTGTTCAGACGTGTGCACTGCGCTGGAGACTGACCTGTGGGTCTGTGCATACTAAGCCTGTGCTCAATTACTGAGCTACATTTTGAGCCAGTTTCCATTTTTTAATTATTTCTAAAAATCACAAAATTCACAATTAAAAATATATTGTGTTGTGAAAAAAAGGAAGCAAGAGAAACAGGAAAAAAAAGAAATGTAAATTAGGAAAAAGAAAACAGGAAGGCACACTGGACAAGAAGAGCAAGGAGAAACTTCAGAACACTCTGTCTTCGCTGGAACCCGAGTGACTGGGAGGGAGGCGCACAGGTGGGCCAGCAGGTGGGGCTCCTCCAGCCAGCGCTGATGCACTTGGTGCTACCTCAACTCACTGTGAAGCTCTGGGAGCCCAGAGGGAAAGTCACGGTGGCTCCTCGTGTTCTGAGGCCACTAAAGACCCTCAGAATACAGTGGGCTCATGCTGAAGGGGTCATCTCTACACCCCCAGGTGAGGTGAAGCCCCTTCTCTCTCCCACCTACACCCAGACATGGCTGTGAGGCCTGCACAGGGCCTGAGCATGGGGAGAAGCGGGACCCTCGCTGAACAGATTGCCAGAGGGACTCGCGTCACAATGCACCTGAGTGCCATGATTTGGGGAGCAGCATTTGAGGCTGTGCCATGATCCCCACTATGTGACTAGTTGCTGAGGGTGAGAAGCTGTGTGTTCCATTCCAGATCTTAGAGTCCTGACTGTGGAATCCTGCCAGCACTCTTCAACTATAAAATGTGGGCCTGGACAAAATGATGTTGGTCGGGGGCTGTCCGAGCGTGAACAGACGAGGTTTACATTTATAATCCTATGAAATGAAATCATTTTGTATCCAGGGGGCATTATTAACATGGCTCTACCTGTGAATTAAGGTCTAATCATCAGAGTTACCCTTACATTTGGACAACACAAAAGCAGAGTAATTTCAGGAGCAAGAACTTGCAACCTTCTAGGTTAAATGGACCTGTGAATAGACTGGAGAGATCAGTCTGTCAGCAAACATAAACTTAACACTTTCACTACTCAAATATCTACAGGACAGAAAAACTGTGCTCTCAATTGCTTCTAGCCTAATAAAAAGCAAAAGGAAAAAAACTTCATTAACTCATACAAGGACCTTGACTGACCATACAGAGGTTTAGCCCCTTCAGCGTCTGTTATGGACTGAGTGCATGTGTCTCTTAAAATTCATGTGTTGATTTTAGATCTGCTTCAGCTTCAGCATTTCAGAAGAAGTGCTAAGAAGAAGTATTAAAAAGGTTGTAATTCCACAGTTCAGGAAAAAAAGGAACAGAGCTAAGTAATCAGATAAATACCTCCTCGGCCCAGGGAGATAGCCCTTCGCACTGTGCTGGGTGATGACAGGCCTTCCCTACCACACAGCGCTCCAGAGTCATCCCCGAGGTATCTGCCCAGCTCTGCACTACCAGAAGTGTCTTCTCACACACTGCTGTCACCTGTGCGCCTTCAGGAACCATAGGACTGCTGGGAACATGTGCACTTGTTCCATGTCCAGAGAAGAACTGATATAAAAATAGACTTTAGGTTGATCCTCAGTGTTGCAAAACCTCCCTTAAAGCCCTCTCTTAATTTTCCATGAAGTAGATAATTCTCAAGACATCAGTCCTTCCCACTGTGATTCTTCTGAGTGCTTGTCTCACTTTACCAGGCCACTCTGTCTGGTAGAGATTTTGTAAAAATGAACAGTGTCTCTCAGGTTCTGCCTGTCATGTGCCCCATGACTCCCACTGCCAGCCTCTCCTGCCAGAGAGAAGCCATCTCTTTTTCTTAGAGGCTCAGGGAGCTCTGAGATCCTCCATGGTTCTAAAGGGGACTTAGAACACAGCTTATAGTATATGGTAGGTTTTTTGGTTTGGTTTGGTTTGGTTTGGTTTGGTTTGGTTTGGGTTAGGTTGGGTTGGGTGGTTTTTTGTTTTGTTTTGTTTTGTTTTTTTGAGAATAGTTCAATAACTTCCTGAAATCTCTCACTGTTCTAGCCACACTGAACAGACATTTGGCATCCTTGTTCCATCTCTGCTTGGAGCGCCCTTCCCCACTAGTCTTCTGGGGAAAATTATTGTTTATCCTTTCAGATTGTCATCATGGGGAAACTTCCCTGTCATCAGACCTTCACTTAGGCTTTTGTCTTCCCTGCTTTGCTGATACTAAAATTACGACTTTCCTCCTACACTCAGCTCAGCTCTGACCTGTACTCCTCCCTCGCTCCTCCAAAGCCACTTGTGGGGCACTCCTCCTTCCAGGTGTTTGAATTTGGCAGCTCCTTTGCCTGAAGCACACTGCCCCCTCTTTTTTTTTTTTTTTTCTTGTGGAACCAGGGACTGAACTCAGGCCCTTGCACTTGCCAGGGAAGTGCTTATTCTGCTGAGCCATCTCCCCTGCCCCTCTCTATGCAATTTAGACTGGCCTTGAGTTCACTATTTAGTCCAGCCAGGCTTTGAACTTTCTCCCTCAGCCTCCTGAGTTCTGGGATTGAAGGCATGCACCACCGCAGCTGGCTTGCCTGGCTTTTTACGGCAGATTTCATTTAGATATTTTGCCTATTCAATGTACATACTAAAGTTCCTGTTGTTGTTTACTATGGTTCCTGTTGTTGTTGTTGTTGTTGTCATTGTTGCTGTTGTTTTCAGAAAGGATCTTACTATGTAGTTCAGACTGACCTTGAACTGTGTATCTCAGACTGGTCTCAAACTTACAGCCTTAACCTCCCTAATACTTTATTACATCCTAATAAAGTTTAATATTGGGCTGGCCAGATAGCTCAGTGGATTAAAGTGCCTGTTCAGGCAGAGGCAGGGACTGGGATTTGATCCCCAGGCTCCTGTTCTGGCCCTGCCCCCAAGGCGTGCTGAAAAGGCCATTGAGACTGGGAATGGTGGCGTAAACCTGTAATCCCAGCTCTTGTGAGGAAGAAAACAGACCAGTCCAATCTGTAGTGAGACCCTGTAGACCCTGTACTAAATATATATATATATATATATATATTTGTTGTTGTTGTTGTTGTTGTTTTTTTTTTTTTTTTTGTACCAGGGATCAAACTCAGGACCTTGCATTTGCCAGGCAAGCACTTACTCACCTGAGCTATCTCCCTGGCCCTAAATATATTTTTAAAAAGAAAAAAAAAGTTTAATATCAACAATAATAGAGATATTTGCCTGTCTTGTACACTAGTATATTTCCAATGTTTAATATTGCGTTTTGTTTTGTTTTGTTTTGTTTTGTTTTGTTTTGTTTTGTTTTGTTTTGTTTAGCGGAACTGGAGATTGAACTCAGATCCTTGTGTTTGCCAGTCAAGTGCTTATCCTACTGAACCATCTCCCTGGCCCCTATTCTCAATGTTTAGAACACCATCCAAAAGAAATAAAATCATAGCTACTGTCCAGTAGAAATAAAATGGGGGAAAAAAAGAAAAGAAAAGAAATAAAAGGGGGAGCCACATGAATAAGTTTTAATTTCCTAGGAAACACATTTTTAAAATTCGAAAGAAACAGGTAAGGTCAGCCAGCCTGGTAGCACATGCCAGTAATCCCAGCACTCAGAAGGCTCTGGTGGGAGGATGGTTGTGAGTTTGAGGCCAGCCTGTGCTACAAAGTGAATTCAAAGCCAGCCTGAACTGCAGAGGGAGACCTTGTCCCAAAAAGACA
>NW_004524928.1:145428-159116 GCF_000260255.1 Octodon degus
TTTTTTTTTTTTTTTTTCCTTTTTTGACACAGAGCTTGCTGTGCAATTCAAGCTGGCCTTGAACTCACTGTGTAGCCCAGCCTGGCCTCCCACCCGTGGTCATCCTCTTGCCTCAGTCTCTAGAGTGCTGACGTTGCAGGCGTGCGCCACCAAGCCCAGTTCAACCTTGCCCTTTGAGACATGGTCCATATAATCCCAGCTAACCTCAAATTCACTAGGTAGCTGAGCATGGCCTCAAACTTGTAGTCCTCTTGCTGCAGCCTGTGGGTGCTGGGATTACAGGCTTGTACAATAAGATCTGGTTATCGATCCCCCGGTACCCAAAAACAAAAAAAATCTGGTTATAACATTGCTATTTTACTAGAAGAAATTATGCTTCAATATTTTTAACATACATTTCTTTACTAGTGAAGGTGAATACTTTTCTAAATTTTTGTTTCACTATTATAACCCCCCTCTTATGAGTCCTATTCACTAATTTTAATCACTTATTATGAATTCTGTTTACATCTCAGTAATCATTTCCTGATGATTTATCAAAGCTATAGCCAGATTTTTTCCCCATTAAGCAAGAAATCATAGATCCAACCTGGCACAGTGGTACTCACCTGTAATCCCAGCACTTGGGAGGCTGAGGCAAAAGGATTGCTGAGAGTTTGAGGCCAGTCTGGGCTACATAGTGAGTTCAAGGCAAGAGTACATAGCAAGACCCTGTTTCAACAAAGGGGGAGAAGGCAGGAAGATAGCTCAGAGGTCTAAGTGCCTGACTGGCAAATGTAGGGACCCAAGTTCAGCCCCCACTACTGCATACCATTATGGCTGCCCCAGGCACACTGAGCCAGCCACCAAAACCAGGCAGAAGATCTTATACCAAATACATAAATAAAAAATTAAAAAGCCAGAGAAGCTACACAAACATTTAAGATTAAACACACTATTAAGTAATCAAAAAATAAAATAAAATAAAAATAAATAAATAATCAGTAGATCACTTCTCAGCCTTTTGGCTAAGATCAAGTAGAATAATCAGTGGATCACAGAAGAAACCAGGAAAGAAATCAAAAAGCTTCTAGAATAAAAAGACAACAAAAGCACAGCATTCCAAAATCTGTGGGGCTCAGTGAGAGCATTTCTACAAGGGAAGTTTTTTGTTCTTTTTTAAATTTTTTTATTTTTTTAATTTTTTAAATTTTTTTTTGGCGGAACCGGGGATTGAACTCAGGCCCTTGCACCTGCCAGGGACACACTTATTCTACTGAGCCATCTCCCCAGCCCCTGTTTTGTTTTTTCAGTCCAATCTAGTAGTGAAGTAGTAAGACCCTGAACACCCTGTAGACCCTTCCTTAAAATACAAAAAAAAACCATATGTATATTTACCATTCCCCCATGATGAGTTCATTTACTACATATTGCAAACATATACAGTAAAAAATTAGAGGGGAAAAAGTGTGCCCTTATATCCCCCTACTTAAATCCCCATCCTTCCCTCTTTCTTCTGGTATATGATTATCTAAAGAACACATTATTTTATGAAGACGACAATGGCTTTTCATAGCAAATACTAGATATAATCAGGGGAAATGTATCAATATGATCTCATACCACACAAGATCTGCTGGCACAAACTCACCATTATTCAGGCTTTGAAGCCCACTCAAGTTCTACTTCAAAGTTCACAAGCACTGCCAGTGCCCATCTGGGCCCAGATCTATGTATCCTTTGATCTCCGAGGAAGCAGAGTTCTTTCCATCTAAACCTGGGGCTCAGCCTTCGTGGCTGAAGTAGAAGTATCCTCAAACGCAACTCAGAGTTTCTCCATACTTTGTTCAGAGAATACATCTAAAATAATCTGTCCATGGGGCTGGAGAGATGGCTCAGTGGTCTAAAGCACCTACTTGGAACAAGCTTAGCAAAGCATCAGGGACCGCGGTTCGATCCCCCAGCACCACATGCCAGCCGGCCCCGCCCCCTGGTGGGCTGAGCTGGCCACACACACATACCACACTCTCTCTCTCTCTCAAATAAATAAAACAATTAAAAAAAATAAATAAAATAAAATAAAATAATCTGTCCATGGCCCAATACTGCTAATGACTGTAATGATTCACAAAAGATTACCTGACCCGCCTGGAGCTTGAGCCTTAGGCCTGGAACACGACAGGCAAGTGCTCTACCATGGGACTACATCTCCAACCCTTTTTGTTTTGAAACAGGGTCTCACTAAGGTCCCAGGCCAACTTCAAAATTGACATCTTCCCACCTCTGCCATCCAACAAACTGGAATTACAGGTGGGTATTAAATCAGTTTTTGAGATGCTGCATTGTCAGAAGAAAGGACTAATCCCCATTAGGATATTATCAGAGGAAAGGAAGCCACAACTCTAGTGGCAGCTTGACAAAAAAAAAAAAAAAAAAAAAAAAAAAAAAAAAAAAGAGGAACAGACACCATAGAGCTCTCCTGCTCCTTCTTACTCTTCAGTGTTCCACCTTACTTGGTTCCATACTGTTCCCAGTTCTATGTCTATTTTGGGGGGAAAAAACAAATTCAAAATTAAAATTAAAATACGAGTATATGCCTTTAAATTTAAAAAACACATGTAACAGTATCAGCATGAACTTATTGAGCATTTATTTTGAACCAGACATTATCTTACTTGATCTTCATTCCAAAAGCCCTGGGGAGCAGCAGTCAGTATCTCACTGTGCTAGAATTCAAATGCATATTGTTAGACTCCAGAAGCCAAGCACTTTACCCCTACATTCTGTGACGTCTCCCTTAACAAAAAATAGCATAATCAATATTCTATAAGAGCTGACATACAAGTGACAAGAATATCTTGTTATGTTGACAGTTGAGCCAGGAATTTAAAGCAAAATACCACAAGGTATGAAAACTGTGGGCCGGGGAGATGGCTCAGTAGAATAAGCACTTGCCTCGCAAATGCAAGGTCCTGAGTTCAATCCCTGGTTCCGCCAAAATAATAATAATAATAAACAGAAATAAATGACTCTAATTTTCTGTGGGGGGGAGATAGCTCAGTAGCAAAAGCGCTTGCCTGGCAAGAGCAAGGGCCTGAGTTCAATCCCCGGTACCACAAAGAATAAATAAATAAAACTGCCAAGTATGTACACACCTGTGATCCCAGCAACTCAGGAGGCTAGAGAAAGGATCACCTTGAATTCAAGGCCAGCCTAAACTGCAAAGCAAGACCCTGTCTCAAAAAAAAGAGAGAGAAGAAAATTAAATGTGGCACTGCAAAGGAAAATGAAAAGAGGTAAATACACATTAAGTGAAGGTAAGTCTGAAAAGAGCGGTATGCAGTCAGCTGTCATACACATCTCAAGTCTCCTCCCAGACGTTCAGGTGACGGAAGAACCCCTTTTTATTGGAATCAAATCTTAAAGACCTAAATACAAATCAGACACTTAAATTAACATTGTTCATTATGTTCTATCCCATGATTATTTTACTGAAACTCTAATAGTCACATTAAAAAGTACAATGCAGTATTGGCAATATCCCCCACCAGATTCCTATCCCAAGATATTAAGGGTATACCATGGCTGATTAAAGTATTTGCTACAGAAATCAAGATTTTACAAGGCTGGAGGTGGTGGCACAGACTGTCTGAGGCGGGAAAACTGCCATGAGTTAGAGACCAACTTGAGCTACAAAGTGAGTTCAAGGTCATTCAGGTCTACATAATGAAGCCCTGTCTCAAAAAGACAGAAGAGGAGGTGGAGGAGGAAGAAGAAGAAGAAAGAGGAAGAGTTTACAGCACAGTTATTTTTAATTTTTTTAATGTTAAATCTTAAACTTCCAAACACTTAGCATGAAGTTCTTAGTCCATTTGTATCCAAATACCAATACCAAATACAGCATATGGTTTACAGGTGAAGCTCAGGCTTCCTGTTGGAATTTACTCGACGCCTAGCCACTTTCGTGCTCTTGGGCCCATTTATCCACTGCAGCCTTCACTTTCCTCATCTGCAAAATGAAGATAACAACAGAACCCCCTATTTCCTAAGATTTAGGGGCATACAAGAAGCACTGTAGTTTACCTAAAAGTTCTTGAGGTGATAGCTGAGATGTTCTCAGTACCCATTAAGTCACTACAAGGATCTGCTAACTTGGAGAAAAACTAACTTTTAAAAATTAAGCCAATTAGGGCTGGCCAAATAGCTCAGCGAATTAAAGGAGTTCAGTCCCTCGGGGCTCACTGAGACAGCCATCGAGACTGGGCATGGTGGCGTGTGCCTGTAACCCCAGCTCTTGGGAGGCTGTAAACAGGAAAATCACTGAGTCCGATCTAGTAGTGAGACCCTGAACACCCTGTAGATCCTTCCCTAAAATACAAAAATAAAAAATTAAGTCTATTAATAAATTTTTTTTGGTGGTTTTGGGGTGTTGAAATTTCTTTTTTGGGGGGTGCATCTTTTTGAGACATGGTCTCGCAGTTCAGGCTGACCATGAGCTCACTTTGTAGCCCAGGCTGGTCTCAAACTCACAAGGATCCTCCTGCCTCAGCTTCCCGAGTGGTGGGGTCACAGGTGTGGACCACCACGCCCGGCTCAACAAGGTGTAGTATGTATTAAACTATTAACTATTTTAACAAATAACTATTAGTGTATGGTCTCTTTGGTTGCCTAAATCTTGTTTCTCATCTCTTTTTGTTACTGCATTCTCTTTTTTCAGAGGAAAACAACCTGAGACTCAGAATTGTCCAAGGAGAAAATCAAAAAACACTGTTAATACTCGAGCGCCTTTGCCAGTCTGTAGCAGAGCCCGCCCCATTCATTAGATTTCTGGCCAAAACACGGACGCGCCTCGGCCTTGCTTTAATATTCTCGGAACAGCGACCGCGTCCTCCCAATTTACAGGTTCAGCCTCTAGATTTGCATACCAATTGCTTATTGGATAACTGCTCGTACTCGCTCTTTTCATTGGTTGATACTGCCTTTGACACCGGAAGTGACTCTCCTGGATTTGGGGACTGGAGGTTACCTAGGCTTCCGCTTCCGGTTTGCCTCAGAGCCATGGCGACCGTACGTGCACCGACCTTAAGCAGGTGGCGCCGGACCCTTCGCCTAGCTCCGCAGTTATCCCGGGTAAGTGTCTATTTCCTCTGCTCTCTGGGTGGCAAGGTTTCGGGAGACACCTGTGCCAGGGCGGAGCGCCTCAGCAGTCCCTCTCAGGGAGCGCCTGCATCCTGCATTTCTGCCTGACAGCTTTTCTTTCCCGTCCCGCAGGCCCTCGCCGCCCTCGTGCCCAGCGTGACCCACGTAGATAACAGGTCCGATTTTCTGGGGAAGAAGCCCCATCGCCGGCACCCTGGCATCCTGCAGCTCCCGCACGTGCAGCTGCCGCCCGCCCTCGCTAAAGCCGCGCAGTTGCTGCTGCTCGGTGAGTAGCCACAGGGCAGGAGCCCCGAAAGAAACGGGGTGACGCCTGAGCGAAAGTGATTGCGCTTTTCATCTTTGGCCCACAGAGAGCACAGTGGCAGATGTGGAAGAGAAGGTGCAAACACTGAGCAATTATCTGTGGAGCCGACATTTGCCTGTAGAACCGGAGGAGCTGCAAAGGCGGGCTATGCATCTTGAGAAAAAATTCCTGGAAAACCCAGGTAGGGGTTAAGAATAATTAAGAATATTCTCAGATTGGAACATCAGTGGAAAATGAAAAGGAAGGAGTAATTCCACAATCTCTGAAGTTGATGCTGCAGTTTCTTAACGGACTCTGGCAAGAGCAGGTGCTACGCATACGTTGCCTGACTGGGGGGTAAACTGGTCGCTCTCAGGTTTTGGACAAAATGCAGAAATCCAGCTCTTTGGGGTTCAACCTCCCTGCAAGTCCACCAGATTAGGATCTTCTACGTTTCTGTTCAGGTGAAATAAAAATAGAGAACCTATATGACTTTCTCCCCAGCACCAAAACCCTCTTGGGAAACAGAAGAAGCCTGCTGTTATGATAATGAGCTTTCTGTCACAGACCTGCCTTTTTTGTCTTGTATTCCCAGCACTCCCCATATTTGGCCCAGAATAGGTATCCAATAGGTAGTTCCTAAGTAGTGCAGAACTGAGCAGAGTCTTGAGAGATTCTCACACGCTTTTCCTCCCCCATAGAAACACAGGAATTTTTTTTCCTTTCTTTTCTTTTCTTTTTTTTTTTTTCTTTTTGCGGAACCAGGGATTGAACTCAGGCCCTTAAGCTTGCCAGGCAAGTGCTTACTCTACTGAGCTATCTCCCCGGCCCCGATTTCATGATCTTAAATTTTGGAGATTTGAAGAAATCCAGTTTTCTGCTTCTCTTATCCTTTAAATTTTTCTCATGCTTCTTTTTCATATAAAACAAAACTTGTAAAAAAAAAAACAACTTGTGGGACAAGGGATAGGGTTTGGTAAGCTGAATAAGCAATTAGAGGCAGGATCCTATCTGATACACTCCGTCTAGTGATAGTGGTGATTATGGTTGTTCTTCCTTGAACTTTTTCTCTAGATTTGGCTTCTCTCTTGAGCGTTGAGGCTTTGCTCAAGTGGGGCTGGGGAGGACTGAGCAGGGCAGGATATTTAATGTTGGATCTGATCCCTGTTCTCTCCAGGTCCTCACCTCCAGTCCTTGTTCTCACTCCAGACTCACCTCAGACAGAGGAGAAACTCCGCAGAGCAGTGCTACATGCCCTGCGCAGAACTACCTACCACTGGCAGGAACTGAGGTGAGAAGTTGCAGAAGGAACCTTGGACTTGAAAAACAAGAGTCTGGGTATGGAATTCCATGGTCATTTTAGTGTTTCAGAAAGCCACCTGCACCTTTTGATATTGGGGAGCAGAAGGCTTGGAGAAGCTCCTTCCAAAGAGTTCATCTCCTGAAAATCTATAAAGTAACTCTGGGACCGAAGTTATTGCCCAGTGGGTATGACTCAGATTTTCACTGCAGCTACAATAAGGAGCTGAGCCTGGTGTATATGGCAGCAAGATTGGACGGTGGCTTTGCAGCAGTCTCCAGGGCATTCCATGAGGTAAAAATCCTTCAACTTCCAACCTGAACACTTTTGCCTCAGCTCCCTTTTTCTTGAAGTAGTTTCTAGAGCAAGGATTTTTGGAGATTATATGCCCCTCTCTCCTCTACTTCCATCACCTTTAAATAAATTCTCTTACTTTTTTTAAAATCACTATTTCATAACCTTTATATTCTAAAAGGTATTTCTGTTTCATCTCAAAATATATTCATATCTCATTTTCTCTGTCATAGTCCCCTAATTCATATTTTCAAAGGCTCTAAGTAATTCTCTCTTTACCCTTCTGTGGGATATTGTATATTTCTCCAGATCCAGATTCGAATTCCACAGTTCCAGCCACAAACCTTGATGGACTTTGGTTCTGGTACTGGTTCTGTCACCTGGTGAGTAACTTCATGCAGCCATCTTTGTGAGTCTAGCTCTCAAGAGCCACTTACACCACTTCAGTATCAAGACGGAGAAAACAGAATGGGAAAATTGGGAACTACAGTATATCTTCCCTCAGAAGGTGGCATATGGATTGGGGCCAGAACTTACAGAAATGTCAAGTGCAAATGGGGGCCGTGTTTAAAAGGCTACAAAGAATTTAGCATATGTCAGTCAAAACTTAGGTTGCCTATAATGGATATTTTTTTTCTTCTACTTTCGGAACCAGGGATTGAACTCAGGTCCTTGCATTTACAGTGGATTTTTGAGTCTATCTTTTCTTCAGGAACTATACGTGAAATAAGAAAACAATAGTTATGTTTTTCTAGGTATTTTAACATGACATCTGTTTGCCCAGGGGTTGGGAGTAGATAGACCTTTTATAGGGATGACTTTTTGTCATAAGAATTAGTGGGTTTTGAGGGGCAGGGTGTGATGGTGCATTCCTGTAAAGTCGGCTCTCCTGGGAGGCTGAGGCAAGAGGATCACCCTGAGTTCCAGGTCAGCCTGGGCTACATAGTGAGCTCAAGGCCAATCTGAACTACACAGTGAAGCCCAGTCTCAAAAATAAGTGCAAATTGATGGGCTTTGTTTTGCTGTCTCAGGGCTGCTCACACTGCTTGGGGTCAGAGCCTCCGTGAATACATGTGTGTGGACAGCTCAGCCGCCATGTTGGGCTTGGCAGAAAAGCTCCTGAAAGGTGAGGACAAGCACTGAGGTGGGGCTTTTCCAAAGCTGAAGGAGCTAAAGCCAAAGAAGTGCTAGAAAGATTGTTTTAGTAGAAGTGGAGGAGAAGACAGAGTTAAGATGAATCTGGGGGGCCAGGGAGATGGCTCAGTAGAATAAGCACTTCCCTGGCAAGTATAAGGGCCTGAGTTCAATCCCTGGGTCTGTCAGAAAAAAATTAAATAAATAAAAGATGAATCTGGTCTCTCTGCAATACTCTGCACAAGCAGAGGGAGCTGGAGGACTTCGCTGATCTGTACCTGGCTTAGGTGAGGTCACAGGACAAGGGAGCTGACACTCGCCCAATAAGCATATTTACTTACACGTTGGCGGCCCTGTCTCAGCTAGAGTGTTTTTCTCTTTCCTCTTGCTGTTTCTGGTCCTGATAGTGCTCTAGTTTGTACTTATGACCATAAACTTCCTAGATACTTTTTTTTTTTTTGAGACAGGATCTATCTTTGGAGTGCAGGGTGGCCCTGAACTCCCTGTGTAGCCTAGACTGGCCTCGCTGTGTAACCCAAACTTGTGGCAGTCTTCCTGCCTCAGGCTCCTGAGTGCTAGGATTACAGGCGTGTGCCACCCCACCCGGCTACTTCGTATGTTCTCTTAGTTGCCACCTCTGTTCTTTCTTTCTTTCTTTTTTTTTTTTTTTTTTTTTTTTTTTGCTTTTGTTTTTTTGTATTTTAGGGAAAGGTCTAGAGGGTGTTCAGGGTCTAACTACTAGATCGTACTCATCGTGATCCGCCTGTTTACAGCCTCCCAGGAGCTGGGATTACAGGCATGAGTGTGCACTACCACACCCAGTCACAATTGCCATTGCAGCACACTCTGGAGGCAGAGCCAGTACAGCAACCCCGGGGACTGAACCCGCAGCCCCTGTGCCTGCTTGCAGGAGCTTTAATCCGCTGAGCTATTTGGCCGGCCCTGCCATCTCTTTTCTTTCGTCCACAGGTGGTTCAGAATCAGGGAAGCCTTATTTTCCAGGTGTCTTTTTCAGACAGTTTCTACCTGTATCACCCAAGGCAAGTAGCCATACTTAGGTATTCTAAATGTGGAATGTAGCAGAAAGAATGCGGTAGCCACAGTTGTATAGTCTAGCATTGAATGTTGGATAAATGGCGGGCCAAAGCTTTGTGTGCTCTGGGGCCATGGGTGTCAGTTCCCTGCACTTCCTGTCTCCACAGGTGCAGTTTGATGTAGTGGTCGCAGCCTTTGCCCTGAGCGAGCTGCCCAGTGCAGCTGACCGCACCTCGGTACTCCACACTCTGTGGCGCAAGACAAGCCATTTTCTGGTGAGTTGAAGACTCTTCCCCTCAGGACTTTCCTCCCCTTCCTTTACTGTCAGACATGCTTTTCCTTGGAGACATCTGTGTCCCTCCTGTAGGGATCCTGTCCCTGTCTTATGCAGGTGCACGTGTCCAACCCTGAGTGTCGCTGCAGCTGCTGTGCCAGAGCTGCTGACACCTGTGCTTTCACGCAGTTCACGGTGCCTGCTTGTTTTGCCCTCTTGTGAACAGGTACTAGTGGAAAATGGAACAAGAGCTGGGCACCGGCTTCTCATGGATGCCAGGGACCTGGTGCTGGAGGTAAGGTTCCCTGTCTCCCCTTCAGCCCTCACCCGTCTGTCATCAGTTACTATTGCTCCCTTGAAAACTGAAGAGACTGTCATAGATCGGTGAGGGTGACCATAGGGCACTAGGCATGCAAAGTCCCTGTCGCAGACGACTGAGCTTGGCAAACCAGAGCCTGTGCTTCCAAGTCGGCCGCTTCCTATTTCTGTGTGCCATGCATAGTCATGTGTCTCCCGTGTCTCACTGGTAGAACACCTATGTAGCTCGTGCACGGTCCTGGGTGTAATCCCCACTATGAAGAAAAAACAAGTTGGCCAGCCCCTGATGTGGGGCATTGCTGAGCCAGGAACCTCGTCTCTGTAAAAGTATGCAAGCCAATATGCAATCATAAATGTAATTGTCCTGAGTGAATTTTTTTGAAAGTGAAGGTTGCTGACAAGGGAGTCTATTACTGTGTGTCACATTCCTGTCTCTACGGCTATGAAGAGAAAGTCCTTTGTTTAGAGCATTACCCATGCAGCCGGCTTAACTCAAGGGACATAGTTTATCATTAGAATTGAATGTTAAGAGTCCTCAGTCTCCTGAGTGTTGATTGAATTATGACAATAGACCCTATAGACCCAGCTTGCTTTCTTTGACTTTAGGGAAAAGAGAAGTCGCCTTCAGACCCTCGTCCTGGGTTCGTCTTTGCTCCAGTGAGTATCATTACTTCAGCCTGTCCCAGTACACAGAGTGTAAATGTGGCCAGGCAGAATGAGCGGACAAAGCGAGGCCACTCTCAACCTCCCCGAGCCCCTCCAGTTCACCTAGGAACTCCGTGGCTCACGTTGCCATCTGCTCCTGGCCCCTCTGGATTCTGCCTTCTGAAATTTCATGGTGGTTCTCGGTTTTGTCTTTGTGTTTGCAGTGTCCCCATGAACTCCCTTGTCCTCAGTTGATGGCCTCTCAGCCCCTGGCTTGTAGCTTCTCCCAGGGTTACCATCCCATCCCCTTCAGCTGGGTAGGTATTCTGGTAATGTGACAACAGGGAGAAAATAACCTGGGAACACAAGAAGAGACAGATACAGGAAGAGTGGAGAGCTCATGGAATAGTCTGGTGACGTTAGAGCGTGCGTGTGAATGATTTGTAGAATATGAAAGACTGTGGAGCCAGGCATGGGGGCACCCACCTCTAATCCTAGCACTCAGAGACTGAGGCAGGGAGATTACGAATTTGAGCCCAGCATGGGCAACTTGGCCTTATCCCCTAAAATTTGTTTTTTTTAATGTATTTAGTACAGCGTCAACAGGATCTCACTGTACAGATTAGACTTGTAGTAATCCTGTTTTCAGCCTGCCAAGTGCAGAGATTACAAGCATGAGCCACCATGCCCAGTCTCAATCACTGGCTCAGTGTGCCCTGGGCGTGGGACCAGCACGAAACACTGGGGATCAAACCCCAGTCACTGCACCTGCCTAAGGAAGCGCTTTAGTCCGCTGAGTTCTCTGGCCAGCCCTCATCCCCTAAAATTTAAAATAGGGGGCCAGGGAGACGGCTACGTGGAATAAGCGCTTCCCTGGCAAGTGCAAGGGCCTGAGTTCAATCCCCAGTTCTGCCAAAAAGAAAAAAAATGGGTAGAGCCCAGAGTAGAGTACCCCTGGGTACTGCCATCCCCTACTGCTACAAAAAAGAAAAAGGGGCTGCAAGAAAAGCAAGTCCATAATCTTTTGCCTCTCAACAGTTTCTGTATCCCTAACCTTAGAATAAGAAACCAAAAGAGGAAAAGTTCTCTATGGTGATTCTTGCCCGAGGATTTCCAGAGGATGCTAATCGATGGCCACGCATCACGCAGCCTGTCCTTCGACGGCCCCGCCATGTACATTGCCACCTGTGCTGCCCGGACGGGCATATGCAGCACGCTGTCATCACGGCCACCCGGCACGGCAGGTACAGGAGGTGTGACCAGAATGAGTGGAATGTGGCGGGAACGTGCAGCCCACGTTGACATGTTTCTGTTTCTTAGGGACTTGTACCGTTGTGCCCGTGCCAGCTCTTGGGGAGACCTTTTGCCTGTGATCACTCCACCCGAGTCTCCTCCGTCCTCCAAGCAGGATCCACCTGAGAGTTGACAGGGATGCATAGCCAGTGTTTTCTCTCAGACCTGCTGAAGCTATAGCTTCCTGGTATCCAGGAAGGAAGTGCTGAGACCCCTGTATGTCTGTACTTGTTTGAAGTTTTAATAATAATAAATTTTTAAAGAATGGAAATGAATTTTGTTTTCCTGACCTGTAACAATCCTGAGATCTTCAGTACCAGGCTTTAAATCTCAAGCTCACCCTCTCTATACTGCTGCTTCTGCCAGAGGCTGCAACTTCCAGGAGATAATCTAGAAGAGTGGGGACAGCTCTTGAGAACTGGCTTAACGAGTCTCAGGGTTGTTCTGCAGCACTCTTAAATAGGGGAAATGGCAGCTATTTAACCTTTTCTTTTTTATCTTCCATTGCATGTTTGTGCGTGCGTGCATGTGTGTGTGTTTGAGAAACTGTCTTGCTAGTTCAGGCTGACCATGAACGCACTCCGAACCTCAGGCTTAACTCTGTGATCCTCCTATTTTTAAGTTCCTCTGCTCACCACTGACCAAATCAAAGGACGGCATATGTTTAGGTAAACAGGAAAAGGGCTTTACTCAGAGCTACCTCTGAGGAGGTGGAGGGGCCTATTCCCTTCAGGTCGCCTTCCCACCACTTACAGGTGGGCAAGGGTCTTTTATAGTGAGGAATAAAGGAGAGGGGGACACAGGATAATGCAGATCTCTGCACTTGCTCCTGTGACTCAAGGCCTCCTAGGGCTGGGGCATATTCTATCACTTCTTTGGGGCTGAGGAGAGGGAGGGGTGGTGTTACATGAATTTTTTTTTTTTTTTTGTACTGGGGATTGAACTCAATACCCTGCGCTTGCCAGGCAGGTGCTTATTCTACTGAGCCATTTCCCTGGCCCTTACATGAAATTTTTAAACTTATATTTGGGGGCGGGGAAGATGGCTCAGTGGAATAAGCGCTTCCCTGGCAAAGCAAGGGCCTGAGTTTCATCCCCGGTTCGGCCAAAAAAAAAAAGTTATGGTTTGCAGTGTAGTTTACAATGCTCACACCCCCTTGTTTATTTGGCCCTCCTTAAGGGGCCATATCATCTGGCTGGCCTTTTCACATTGGAGTTGTATGCACATTTTATCACAAGTAGCTGAAACAAGCAACAGAGAACCAGGTGTCTGAGCCTGCAGAAGTATCACTGAAGGTTGTGAGGTCAGATACAAAAGAAAATCTCTGCTTCCTGATTGCTTGTTGTCATGTCCTTGCTCTATGGGTTTTCTGCCCTCAGCCACCTAACCAGGAGCAAGACCTACTGAAACTGTGAGCGGAAGTAAACCTCTCTTCCTTAAAAAAAAAAAACAACTCTTTGAGTCAAAGTATCTATTGAAAGGGTAGGGTTTGTTATGTCTTTAGGCAGTCAAGCATAAGAACCCTTTTCAGTTTTCACAGCCGTATTTATTTTGGTGGGGTTGACGCTTGGTGCTTGGGGCTTTGCTCCCTTGTCTCTGACTGCATTTTTAAAAGACACTATCACCTAACCATCTGTAGCCACATCCCACAGTGTGTGGTAGCTTTTCCCAGTGAAGGTCAGAACATGTCCCTTGTAGGAGGGGAGTGACAGACATTGCAGTTAGTATCATAACCCTTTTTGCCAAATATAAGCAGCAAGATTTAGAACTAGTGGCTCTTAGGTTGCTCATTTGGAGTTTATTGTCAATTCTAACCTTGTCTATTTTGTAGTCAACACCCTAAAACAACTTAAACAGTAGTTACAAAGGTTTTAAACAGACATAAAACAAGAAAAAAAAAAAGCCAGCCATGAGGTTACAGGCATGTACCACCATGCCCAGCTCTTAGCTATGTCCCCAGCTATATAATATTA
>NW_004524928.1:159446-163751 GCF_000260255.1 Octodon degus
GGTGCTGGGGGATTGAACCGCGGTCCCTGTGCTTTGCTAAGCTTGTTCTAAGTAGGTGCTTTAGACCACTGAGCCATCTCACCAGCCCTGCAATTAACTTTTAAAATTGTATCTAAGGGGCCAGGGAAATGGCTCAGTGGAATAAGCACTTCCATGGCAAGCGCAAGGGCCTGAGTTCAATCCCCGGTTCCGCCAAAAAAATAAAAATTGTATCTAAGGTGCTGGGGAGATAGCTCAGTGGCATAAGCACCTACCTGGCAAGTTCAAGGTGATGAGTTCAATCTCTGGCACCGCAAAAAAATTAATATTGATAATAAAATTGTATCTATATTAAAACAATGTAAAGATCTTTGAAGGATTTGGGGGTACTTTTGAATGTGAATATTTATATTGATCTCAATGAATTATTTTTAACCAAATTATTATGTCACCATAAACAAACTATCTTGGACTGGGCATAGTGACCCACACCTGTAATTACAGCACTCAAGAAGCTGAGGCAGAAAGATCACTGCAAGTTCAAGGCCAGCCTAACTATATAGTGAGACCTTGTATAAAATTTTTTAAAAAAGAAAAAAGCCCTGCAAACATTTTGGAACAAACCAGTCCCAAAACTGATGCAGCCACGACACAGACCACTATAGGGATGATGAAGTTGGGGAAAAAAAGCAGCCCAACGCAATGCTGCATGCAGGCACCATCTCAGAGCTTAAGTTTGTTTCCTTAAGTTTGTTTCTCATAAATGTTGCTGTAGTTACCTAACCCAGTACCACACGTGCTTTGTCATAAGACCGCTTGCTCCCTACATAAAATGTCAAATACCTTTGTTCCTTTGTCACAAGCTAAGCCCATGCTTCACAGGAGTATTTCTGTAACTGCACTAAATCATATCCAAAAAAAATTAATCACCTTCCTAAACACAGAGCTAGAACTGTGCTGCCTCCAGGGTCGGGGCTCAGTCCTGTGTTGTGCCCTGACCACCCGCGCACCAGCCCGGGCCTCGGCGGGTGATTCGAATAAGCGCCTTTGCTCCAGCAATGGGAAATAGTCAGGCCTGAACTCTTATCTACTATTCATTAAAAGCATGATTTGCATTTTTTTAATTCTTAAAATTCTTATTTATTTTTGGGGGACAGGATCTTGCTATGTAGCTCAGGCTGGGCTCACACGCCTCAGCTCCAAGGGCTGGGATTACAGGCTTGTGCCACCAGCTTCAGCTGATTTGCAATTTTTTTAAAGCAGGGATTTAATAAAAGTCATTATTGCTATAAACCCTAACTTTCAATCAATATCTAGCAAAATACTACCTTTTAGGAGACCTCCCACTAATTCTAGAAGCAGCCTTTATACTATTAATATTTTCTGAAAAAAAATATATTTTCTGAGAAGCTAAACAATTTAAACTTAAATAAAATGATTACTGGGAATGGCGTGGCTCGAGGACAGCCAGAGCAAGACCCTGTTCCAAAAAGCAAAAAATAAACAAATGGATGCCATGAGTACAGTGTTCAACTGACTGATTTCCAAGGATCTTTTAAGTCTTCTGACAAACTCAAAAATTTTAATTATATTCCTTTTGTGCTCTTTAATCTTCTTTTAATAACCTTTGTGAAACTAAGAGGGATTTTGTTTTTCCTAAGGGTTTCTATTTAAGTCAGATGCTTAGAATGTAATTCTGATTGGCTAACAGAGGCAAAATGCATATTAAGAATATGTTTTTTTGTTTTTTGGGGTTTTTTTTTTTTTCTTTTTTTGGTGGAACTAGGGATTGAACTTAGGCCCTTGCACTTGCCAGGGGAGTGCTATTCCACTGAGCCATCTCCCTGGCCCCAACAGTATGTTTTTTTTGTTTTTTGTTTTTTGTTTTTTGTTTTTCCAGAACCAGGGATTGAACTCAGGTCCTTGCACTTGCCAGAGAAGTGCTTATTCCACTGAGCCATCTCCCCAGCACCCCCAACAGTATGTTTTTGTAAAAAAAAATTTCTTAAATAATGAACAAAAAGGCTTTTTTTTTTTTTTTTTTGGCAGAACTGGGGATTGAACTCAGGCATTTGTGCTTTCCAGGCAAGCGCTTATTCTACTGAGCTATCTCCCCGCCCCCAAAAAAACATTTAGATTTATGTTTTTAGTTACTGAGCAGTTTTTAAATTAATCTGGTGCCACCTAAACAGTATATAAACCATGAACACATGTAGGATACAACATAATACACATATTCATGCCCACCCATAAAGGCTTGAAGTTATCAATTATCATCTTTTAGAAAGTTAGAGCCAGGCATGGTGGCACACACCTGTAATCCCAGCACTGGGAAGGCTGAGGCAGGAGGATAGCCTGGGCTACATAGTAAGTTCTATGCCAGATAGCCTGAACTATATAGTGGGGCCCTATCTCAACAGAACCCACCGGCGAGATAGTTCAATGGCATAAGTGCCGGTCTGGCAAGCTCAAGGTTCTGGGTTGAATGCCCAGTACCAAATAAATAAATATATAAATAAATACGTTATTGGCACAATTTTTTTTTCTACAGTTCTAAGCAACACTTAGCAATCTTTTCTCTCTTTTTTCTTTTTGAAACAGGGCCTTACTCTACAGTTTAGGCTGGCCTTGAACTCATGCTTTCTTCCTGGCTCAGCCTCCCAAGTGCTGGGACTGCAGGTGTATGCCACCAATCCAACCTAGCAACACTTAATTTTAAATTTGTATATCTGAAGGTAGAATTCTAGGTTGTAGCCCAGTGAAAAATATACACTGGTTGTGAAGGAGACTGTAATTGATTGCATCGTTAATCTAAGTTTGAATTTCCTGAAGCGTTTTGTTTTTGTTTTTGTTTTTGTTTTCTGTTTTAACTGAATAAATCTTAGTCAAGCTCTTATTCCAGGTTTCAAAATATTTTTCATTGTGCTAAAACTTAGATTAACTGGTCAGAAGTTTGCCTGTCTTTTCCTGGCTCTCTTGTTCAAGGCTTCCAATATGAAAAAAGAAGCCATTTTATCCCTGTGGAGGCCTAGGTAAGTGAATGCAACTAGAGGCTATACTCGTAAGTGAAATAAATCAGACCCACATATGTAGATATTGTATTGTCTCCCTCGAGTAAGAACCTGAAAAAAGAAATAAAACCTGAAAGGTGTAATAGATGTAGTAAAACAGAAAGAAATGGAACACAAGGATTAAACAATGAAGATGAAAGGAGAAGATCAGAAAAAAGGAAAGAAAAAAATATACAAGTACATATACAGGATGGCTGAGGTAATTGTACTCATAATTTCCATCAGTTTTTTGAAAATAGTAGTTAATGCTTAGAATTTTCACCTTGACTAACTATGCTGCTATCTGCGGTCTGGGCGACTACATCAAGGACAGCAATGTGTAGTGCAGGGCCCATGGTTGAGAGCCTCTCATCTTGGTCTTCTGAATGTGTGCTGTTTCTGGTGTTTTATCGATTGTTGTACTCTCTTTAAGATGAATAAGGAAGGGAAGGACTAGGATTTCTTGAAAGCAAGCGCCGAGTTCCACAGCTTCCCCAGCTGTGCATGGGTCCGACTGTTGACCTCGGCAACAGATTTGTAGGTGAAGATGGTGATAACAGCCGTTGTTAATTAGCTATTTCTGTTTTGAAAATCTGTAATGTATGTATTGTTGTATGTTACCCTGTTTCTGCCTCTTTTTTTCTATTTGTTTTTGCTTCTGTTTTTAACTCTTCAAAATAAAATAATATAAAATTTAGGCCTGCAGAGGTCACCAAAGCTGTGACCAGCCATTCAGGCTCCTATTTGCAGGTTCATCTGCTCACTGCTAACCAAATCTAAGGAGGCCATATATTTGGGTAAACAGGAAAAGGGCTTTACTCAGAGCTGCCTCTGAGGAGGTGGAGGGGCCTATTTCACCCCAGGTCGCCTTCCCACCACTTACAGGTGGGCAAGGGGGCTCTTGTAGTAAAGAACAGAGCAGAGAAGAGGGTGTGGATGGGGGAGATAACGCAGGTCCACACTTGCTTTCTCACTTCTGAAACTCATTCCACTGAACTCAGCCTGGAAAACAAAGCAGGCTGGAGGGTGGGGGGGCTGGCACCTGCATGTTCTCTCCTTTTGACCTAAAGAAAGGAGAGAGTATTGTTATGTAAAATTAAAACTTAGGGGCTGGGGAGATAGCTCAGTAGAATAAGCACTTGCCTGGCAAGTGCAAAGGCCTGAGTTCAATCCCAGGTTCCGCCAAAAAAAAAAAAAAGAAAGAAAGAAAGAAAGAAAGAAAGAAAGAAAGAAAGAAAGAAAGAAAGAAAGAAAGAAAGAAAGAAAGAAAGAACTG
>NW_004524928.1:163851-171602 GCF_000260255.1 Octodon degus
AAAGAAAGAAAGAAAGAAAGAAAGAAAGAAAGAAAGAAAGAAAGAAAGAACTGGGGATTGAACTCAGGCCCTTGCGCTACTAAGCCATCTCCCCGGCCCCTAAATTTCTGGAAAAAAAAAACAAAAAACTAAAACTAACTTGTAAAGTTTTATTTTGCAGTGTTAGTTACATCAGCACTAAGTTGTCCATCTCCATTCCTTGTATCCAGGCAGGATCCTTCTGTTGAGTTCATTTCGGTTTTCTCCTTGACCTTACTGTTTCATGGCTAGAACAATATTCTTCATCTTCAAACTCAAAGCACCTCTGCCATATCAGGAAACGTTACTAAACACCAAGTCAGATTCCTGAGCATGGTGGGTAACAGCCAGTCAGTCATTGAATGCCAGTCCTTGAAGTAGAGAAGTTTCATCAAGATAGTACACCAAGGAGCCGAGGAGATGGCTCGGTAGAATAAGCGCTTCCCTGGCAAGCACAAGAGTCTAAGTTCAATCCCTAGTTCCACCAAAAAAAAAAAAAAAGAAAGAAAGTGCACCCAGAAGGCTGGGACTCATTTCACGTAGCTGTAGCCCCAGCAAGTGTAGCTAAGTTATATAGGGGAGGGGCCTGAAGGAAGAGTCCAGGGGAAACTAAAAGTTGCACAAGGTCATAAAAAATGAGAAGTTTCAGACTATGGGCACCAGTGAATATCTGGCAGGCCATTAAGCGATTTACAGTTTTGGAAATCTCCCTGTGTGACAAAAATAACAAAGTTAGCAATTGATAATTATAAGAAAGGCAACAGGAACACAGGTCACCTCAATCAGGGTATTATGGACAGCTAAAATATTATAGGCAGCCAGACGGGGCTAGGTCCTTGAGGGAGTCAGTGTAGAGGATGAAAACATTATAATGGTGGCTGGAGGCCCATCTGCTGGAACCAGGCCTCAGAGATGAGCAGGCCTGCAGACCTCCCCAGGGGGTCAGGCGTAGCACTTACTCTGGATGGAAGACAGTCACCCTGGTGGATGACCAAGAGCCCCTAGTCTATCCCTTTCTAAAGGTCTCTGTTCTTACTACATACACTTATTATATGACTTGCTTTTCTCTTGCATCAATATTACCTAAGTGACTGTATCTGTAATCTTATTTGATCATAGTTTTGGCCCACACTGTGTCCACCTGGTGACTTTGTATTTGCTGCCGGTTTTTGTTTTGTTTTTTTTTTTTCCTCTGTAAGACTTTTTCTTTAAGTGGACCCATGGACAACTCATTTTGGGTCTCTCTCTCTCTCACACTCACTCGCTCTCTCTGTCTCGCTCTTGCTCTCTCTGTCTCTTCCCCCCCACACTCCTCTAAATATTTCCTACTCTTAAACTCAATAGCTCCTTAAAATTTATTCTTCAATTTTATTCTTCAATTTTGGGCAACCCAAATTCAGCATGTCTGACATCTAGCAGGCTGGGAGTTACACGTATTTCCTCTATATGAAGAGGAAATGGGGGCTGGGGAGATGGCTCAGTGGAAGAAATGCTTCCCCAGCAAGCACAAGGGCCTGAGTTCAATCCCTCCCACGCACAAAAAAAGAGGAAATATGTTCTACCTGTTGCTTTTGTTTTTGTTTGTTTTGTTTGAACTTTTAGGTGGTAGGGTGGCACAAACCTCTTAGGAGAGGAAAAATCCCTGTTATTATGGAGGCTCAGTTACAGACGGCCAAAAGCGGTAGTATCTATGTTGCAACACTAAGAATCTCTACCTCACACTGAACTTTTCCATGCCTGGAGTTATTTTTCTGGAGATACAGGAAAGGGGAGTCCCTTCACTCACTGGTTCCCACAGAGTGGCAGTGGCAGCTGCATCACTTCTCAGCCCCACCTCTTTATGCCAGATGGCCCCAAATCGCCTCTAAAAGAGGTTGGTTCAGGTATCAGCATAGCCACCTGTAAGACTTGGGATGGAGCGGAGGACATGGCAGGCTTTGGTCAAGTATCCTGAGTGAGGCAGGACCACACCGTCCCCCATACAAATTAGTTGGTAAGTACCATAGACTCTCCCAGTTGGGGCTAGACCAACCCAAAATGTTCAATCTAGGCATGAACTAGATTATCCAAAACTCTGGGATTAGGCAAGGCATGGAAGAGGAGGCAGCCCTGAGCTGTGCCTGGCAGGAAGTCTGGAGTTTCTGGTTTAGGAGCTCAAGGGGCAAGGCGTGAGCTAGGGGAGGGCCTCCAGGTAGGGGGAGGAGGGTAGCCGGGGCAGGGCACCAGTCAGCTGTCAGCTACGCAATGCTGCTCCACCGGAGCAGCACAGAGCGGGAGGATATCAGGCCTCCTGAAACTCGGAGAAGTGGGGACACTACAGCTCTGCTCACTGAGGACTCCATTTGAGTTCTGTTTGTCATTCTGAGGCCTCTGCTTCTCCTGCAGCCCAGAGATGGATTCACTAATTGGAGTAAAACTGGGCTGCCTGTTTGCCTTGCTCGCTCTCACCCTTGTCTGTGGCCTGAGTCCCATCTGCTTCAAATGGTTCAAGATTGATGCAGCTACAGGTAGAGCCCCACCCCATCTTCGTGCCTTAACCTGAGTCTCATCCAGACCCAACTTGATTCCTGATTCCTTGCTCCAAATCTCTGACCATCCTGAAGCTCAAGATATTGGGTGCTGCCCCTTGCTCTGCAGTCATTTTTTATCTCCTCAGTACCCGCCAGATTGTCATTTCTACTCTTTGTGTGTGTGTGTGTGTGTGTGTGTGTGTGGCCAGCTCAGCCCACCAGGGGGCGGGGCTGGCTGGCATGTGGTGCTGGGGCATTGAACCTCGGTCTCTGTGCTTTGCTAAGCTTGTTCTAAGTAGGTGCTTTAGACCACTGAGCCATCTCACCAGCCCCCATTTCTACTCTTTATTAGGTCGCCACCGGAGAATCCTCAGCCTTCTGGGCTGTACCTCTGCTGGTGTTTTCCTGGGAGCAGGTCTCATGCATATGACTGCTGAAGCCCTGGAGGGAATTGAGTCAGAGATGGAGAAGTTCCTGGGACAGGTGAGCAGCAGGTGCTAAGCTGCAGGGCTGTGAGGGCTGAAGGATAAACAGAACCAAGGGAAGCAAGGGGGAAATGGTGGGACCAAGAAGAAGGATGGGGCAACAGGGAAGATAACAGCGCTGTGCTGTGTGAGTGGTGAAAGCAGGTCAGGCTGGGCGCTGAGGAAAGTAGCGCTGCTGAAGGGACAGGACGGGAAGTTGAGCTGTTGTCTCCTGACTAATGTTGGTGTCTGTCTCCCTAGAACAGAACAGGAAGCAAGGGAAATTCTAGTGACGCTGGATCAGCTTTTGTAAGTATTCCCCGCCAGCCTCTATCTGGAGGGTAACCAGATTCTCTCATAGCCAGACCCTTTTGAAAGGGGTATGTGAGAAATACCAGGAGTTCCTTCTGCTCCCAGTTCAAACAGTATAGAGGAAAGCTTGTGCCAACCTGGTCTTTTCATATTGTGGACCCCAGAAAAACCCCCGCCTCACCACGACCTTCTGTCCCTGTACCCTCTGACAGTCTTCCCACAGCTCTCATCCCTATTTCTAGCCCTATGGATGCTGTGTCCCTTCCCGCTCTGGCATTCTCACTCCCCGGTGCCTTCCAGTTTCCCACCCCAGCCTGTTTTATGGTGTTGCAACGTCTGTCCCATTCCCTTCAGTCTCCAATCCCACAGCCTCCCAGCGCTCTGCCTTCCATTTTCTCCTGTCTCACAGCTCTTCCTTCTGTCCCTAGGTGGAGTATCCGTATGGAGAACTCATCATCTCCCTGGGCTTTTTTCTTGTCTTCCTTTTGGAGTCTCTGGCCCTGCAGTGCTGTCCTGGGGCTGCTGGACAAGCAGCAGTGCAGGAGGAGTGGGGTGGGAATCCTGTCTTTGATTTCCACAGCCATGAGTCACTGCGCTCGCCTAAGCAGAGTCCCTTTCGAGCCTTGGTGCTCTTGCTGTCACTCTCCTTTCATTCAGTGTTTGAGGGGCTCGCTGTGGGGCTCCAGCCAACCATAGCAGCTACCGTACAGCTCTGTCTTGCTGTCCTGGCTCATAAGGGGCTCGTAGTGTTTGGTGTGGCACTGCGGCTGGTAAAGATAGGCACTGGATCTCGGTGGGCCATATCCTCAATACTGTCATTAGCTTTCATGTCCCCCTTGGGCCTCGCCCTAGGGATGACCATAGCTGCCGGGGACTCTGAAGGTTGGAAAGGCGTGGCCCAGGCCATCTTAGAGGGTCTTGCAGCTGGCACATTCCTGTATGTGACATTTCTAGAAATTCTGCCCCGTGAGCTAAGTAGCTGTGAAGCCCCGCTGGCTAAATGGGGCTGTGTAGCTGCTGGCTTCACCTTCATGGCCTTCATCGCCTTGTGGGCCTAAGCGAGACGCCTGATTTCTCAGCTGGATCTATCTGCTCAGGAGGAACGCTCCCTACCCACAAGGGACACCTGCCAAGTGGGTTTGGCCCTCAGACATTTCTGCACTAGGACCACGACAGTCATTAGGCATCCTGTCTATCGCCTAGACTCCAGCTTTTACCTATGTGAAATCCCATTTCTCACTTGGATTGGGAAAATGATGTTGTTTGACTGCCTGCTCATTGGAGAACTGACACAATGACCATCACTCCAGTTTGCCTCTTGTCCAGTTTTTGCTACGACACGCAATAAAGTGCCCATCTGACTCCTCCCCTTCAGCCACATTGTGTTTCATTTTTCCCAGTTGCCTAGAAGCTGCCTGGTAGAAAGGTAGAAGGAGTGACAGAATGAAGAACAGCAAGGGTGTGCCCTGGGTGCACTGTGGTGCTCTAGACTCAAGGCTCCCATGCGTTTTGTGCATCGCAGTCCACATCCCCAGATGAGAAAGCCTTCTGGAAGTGCAGCAACCTCCTCCCACCTTCCCCACAGAAGCTGAGAAAGTGAAGCAGCCCTGACAGAATTTAAAAGGAAATAGGTTTTAAAACAGACACCAGGGGCTCAGTAGAATAAGCACTTGCCTGGCAAGCACAAGGGCCTGAGTTCAATCCCTGGTTCCACCAAAAACAAAAGTAGACCCCAGGGATCCATATGTTTCCTCTACCAACCCCTGCACCCCATTCCTAGATTCCTTTCTGTACCCCGCCCCCCATGTGCCCAGCAGGCTGAGAGCTTCGGGCTTCCTGGAGCTGTTTCCAGCAAGCTCCTGGGCTTTCACAGTCCCCACTGATCTCCAGGACACTACTTGAGCTCCAGCTCTGTCTGCCTTAGGCTAAGGGATTATGCGGACAACAAGGTAAATGGTAGGGTGGTACTTGTCCTTTAGATGGCTCCTTTCTGCTGGACCTACCAATTGCCTTCCAGTTTGAATAATCCTTGCAGTGTGGTGCTTTCCTTAAAAACTGCTAAGAATGGGGCTGGCGAGATGGCTCAGTGGTCTAAAGCACCTACTTGGAACAAGCTTGGCAAAGCACAGGGACCGTGGTTCGATCCCCCAGCACCACATGCCAGCCAGCCCCGCCCCCTGGTGGGCTGAGCTGGCCACACACACACACACACACACACACACACACACAATAAATAAACTTAAAAAAAAAACAAAAAAACCTGCTAAGAAAAAAAAAGAAGAAAATACTGCTAAGGACAAACACAAAAAAGCAGATTACCTGGAACTGAGGAACAAGGGGGCCCAGCATCCCTCTGAGGTGTAGGACTTTATCAGACTTAGAGGAGAATGAAGAAAGAGAAGATGCTGCCCCACAGCTCACTCATCCTCCAAGATCCCCTTCTACAGTTTTGAGTATGGAGGCTCAAAGTAGCTGCACATGGAGCCCATTCTTAACTTAGTCTTTATGTCTTTTCCAGCTTGCTCCTCTCCCAGAAATTAAATATACAAGCTTCCTTACAGGCCCAGGTTATGCACCCAGGGATCAGCTTCCAGCCAAAATAGATACACAGCAGATGCTAAAGTGATGCATAGATAGAAACATATATGTTCCAAACACAGGGAAAAATTTCTCTGCAGCACCATCTTGTTGTGAGCTTTCTCTATGTACTAAATTCAGGAACGTACGATACACTCAGGACAGTGCTGGGCGTGTAGTGCTCATACCACAGAGCTCAGCCCTGAGCACGGCTACATGCCAGGCGCTGTGCTCTTGCTTTTGTGTTCGGTATCTCATTTTCACAACTCTGATCTTCAGATATTATTTGTGTAGTAGGCCTAAGGAAACTAGTACTTAGGGAAGTTAAATAATTTGATCATTGGGGGCCAGGAAGATGGCTCAGTGGAATAAGCGCTTACCTGGCAAACGCAAGGGCCTTTGTTCAATCCCCGGTTCCACCAAAAAAAAAAAAAAAAATTGATCACATAGTTCTCTGGCCTTCAAACCCATGTTTCTATGACTAAGTGCTCATCATAGCGATTTTCTTCTTTCTTAACTATAATCCCCACCCCCATCTCTCATTCTCTATATTAAGATCCCAGAAGAAGACAGAAAGTAGTATCTGAGATAACTGAGGTGAGTCTGATAAAGGGAGTGTTTAGTAAGTAAAGTGTGCACAAGATTTTGACAGGCACGAAATGGTGATGCAATACGCCTCAGGACTGAGTATAAACAATGCTGTAACCTCTACTGAAGAGAAAGGAAAGGTTAACTGAAACTAAAGGACTGAGAGGGTCTACAAGAAGTAGCCTTAGGAGAGGGTGTAGCCACAGAGGGAGCCAGGGGAATAACTTCTCTCTCCTGTTCTTTGATCTACTGTCAGTGTCTTACTGGGAAATCCAAGAATCCAGGGGACAGAAAGGTCTATTGGTGTGTTGCAGACAGGCCACCTTCACGGGGCCTGTTCTCTCCTATTTCAGTTTAAGTGATCCTGCAGGGCTTTCTCAGGGGTGGATTAAAAGGAACATGATTGCCAGGTGTGGTGGTACACGCCTGTAATTCCAGCACTTGGGAGGCTGAGTCAGGAGGATTGTCGTGAATTCAACAACAGCCTGGACTCCATAGTAAGGTCAAGGCCAGCCTGAAATACATAGCAAGACCCTATCTCAACAAGTAAGTAAATACATAAACAAAAAGAGAAAGAGAGAGAGAGAGAGAGAGAGAGAGAGAGAGAGAGAGAGAGAGAGAGAGAGAGAGAGATCATGTGGAAGCCACAGAGCTGTTCCAGGACATGAGACAATAGAAAAGAGACTTCCGAAGAAGAACATTAGAATAATAAGGCTCTTCCCCATGTGTTTCTGGCTCTTCCCCATGTGTTTCTGGGTCACTAATGCTATCAGCATTTGAAATAAATGAGGCGGAGGTTGGGATATTTTAAGCACTGATGAATCATGTCCTTGTTGCCTTCTTCAGAAGCCTTGGATTCATTCCCCTTAGACTCTTGTGCATTTAACCATCGACGCTTTCCTTTCTCAAATTTATTTTGTTTCCTTTCCCCCAAATTCTTACCAACTAAGAGTAGAATCATCTTTAGTTTGAATCCTACTGTATCAAGAGCTGGAATTAGGCTAGACAGTGGTTCCGCATAGAAAGTATTAGAGGAGAATATCAAGAAAGGGAAATGAGCTCTTTCGGGTCCTCCTTTCCAAGATGACGAAAAAAAGAAGGAACAACGGTCGTGCCAAAAAGGGCCGTGGGGGGCTGGAGAGATGGCTCAGTGGTCTAAAGCACCTACTTGAAACAAGCTTGGCAAAGCACAGGGACCTTGGTTCGATCCCCCAGCGCCACATGCCAGCCAGCCCCGCCCCCTGGTGGGCTGAGCTGGCCACACACACACACACACACACAC
>NW_004524928.1:171702-173340 GCF_000260255.1 Octodon degus
GGTCATGTGCAGCCTATTCGCTGCACAAACTGCGCCCAGTGTGTACCCAAGGATAAGGCCATTAAGAAGTTTGTCATTCTGAACATAGTGGAGGCCGCCACTGTCAGGGACATTTCCGAAGCGAGTGTCTTCGAAGGTTATGTGCTTCCCAAGCTGGATGTGAAGCTGCATTATTGTGTGAGTTGTGCCATTCACAGCAAAGTGGTCAGAAATTGATCTCGCGAAGCCCGTAAGGACCGAACTCCTCCACCCCGATTTAGACCTGCTGGTGCTGCCCCATGACCTCCACCAAAACCCATGTAAGGAAGCTGGGCCTTAATGGACTGAAGAAAACTCTCTTGAGAAAGAAATAATAAATTGAGGGGCTGGGGAAATGGCTCAGTAGAATAAGCGCTTGCCTGGCAAGCGCTAAGTGCCTGAGTTGTCCCCGGTTCCGAGAAAAAAAAAAAAATCTGTAGTAGAAAACATAAAAAGAAAAGAAATAATAAATTGAATGTTATACTTTAAAAAAAGAAAGGGAAATGATATTTTGTGTTTTGCTTTGTTTTTGTTGTAATCTTTTAATTTTATTTATTTATTTGGTAGAGGGTCTCGCTACAAAGCTCAGACTAGTAGTGATCCTCCTGTCTTCGCAGCCCCCAGTGCTGGGATTATGGGTGTGTGCTACCAGTTTCCATGGCTGGCAAGGCACAGGGCAGGTGGTACTGGGGATCAAACCCAGGTCTTTGCGCTTGCCAGGCAGGCACTCAGACTGCTGAACTATCAACCCAGCCCTAGGGAAATAATATTTTGAACATTTTCAAAAGGCATGAATTCCCAACAAGGAACCAGAGAAAGCCCTAAGAGAACAGAAGGTGAATGTGATTAAAAACAAGAATGCTGGGGTAGAGCAGGCATAAGTGCCCAGGACAGAAGGAGGGCCGAGTGCTATAGCCAGCAGTGAGAGGGGAGGTGGGGTGTGTTCCCTCGGCCTTCAGAGACAGGCTGCAGCCGAAGAGCTGGAATGAAGAGAGTTAACACAGTGAGAACAGGAGGGAAGGTGTGCAGGGTAGAAAAATGAGGGAGCTAGCTGGGGTGAGCGGGAGAAAGGTTGTGTGGGACAGCCTCCATGGCTCAGCTGTGTCACCTGCCCCATCCATCATTTTCTCCTTCCATGATTGAATTTTTGTATAACTAGGAAGAAAACAGAACAGGGCTGCAACTGTGGTCCTTCCTAGGGGTGCTGGGCAGTTCTGCCACCAGTAAGTCGTTCTCTGAAGCCAACCTTTGAAACTCCTCACTTGCCTTGGCTCTCAGCTGAGGGTCTGATTTGGCGACTCCAGGTGTAAGAGGACAATTTATTAAGATGGGAAATCACATCTGAGAGAAAGCAGAGTTTAGGGAATATGCAAAAGCAGGGGACAAGGTCTGAAATGAGCATATTGAGTTAAAATACATCTCCTAAGCTATGGGGACAAAAAACAAAGCTCCAAACTAACTCTTCTGAGACCACTTGTGCCACTGGGCCCACCCTAATGGACAGTTTGCAGCTGAGTGTGGTGGCACACACTTGTAACCTCAGCACTTGGTGGGCTGAGGCCAGAGGATTGCTGTGAGTTTGAGGCCAGTCTGGACTACACAAGCAAGTTTAAGGCCAGC
>NW_004524928.1:173440-175763 GCF_000260255.1 Octodon degus
AAAAAAAGACAGAAAAAAGGAAAGAGGGAAAGAAAAGAAAAGAGAGAAAGGGAGGAAGGGGAAAGGACAGTTTCAGGGAGGTTTTGCTCCCCGCAGGCCCTCCCAGCAGGACGCAGGCCCTTACTCCAGGGTCTGCCAGAACAGCCGCCAAAACTTGAGTGGCCAGAATTTCAGTGGTTGGCAGTCGTGGGTGCGCCAGTGGCCCTGACACCCTCAGTACCCAGGTGCAGGAGTGCAGAGAGGCGTGGGCAGGGGCACCCTCAGCACAGGCCTACAGGCATGCTGATACAAACACTAGTCATAGACGAAGTTTTAAAATTTTAATAGTTTGGAGTCACCATCTTTAGATTTATTGAGTGTCCAATACAGAATGCATTTTACTTTTATTGCATGTTTATCCAACTTGGGAGAAATGCCAATGTTAGTGAGAAATGCTAATGGTAGTAAGTAGTAAATTATTTTGCTCTGGTTACCACACCTGGCCTCTAATCAGAATGTACTCTCATTGGGGGCTGGGGAGATGGCTCAGTAAAATAAGCACTTCCCTCACAAGCGCAAGGGCCTGAGTTCAATCCCTGGTTCTGCAAAAAAAAAAAAAAAAGAATGTACTCTCATTTTCCAGGCAATCCGAAAATCTGTCTAGAACAGTGGTGTCTCCCACTTCAATGTTTTCCATTAGGTTACTCTCCAAGGTTTAATACCCGTTCCCCCACTACACTTATCCTGTCTTGTAAGTACAGTCATATGTTGCTTAATGAAGAAGGCTAAGGGCTGGAGGAGATAGCTCAGCAGCATAAGTGCCTGTCTGGCAAGTGCAAGGTCCTGAATTCAATCTCTGGTACTAAAAAAAAAAAGAAAAGAAAAGAAAAAAGCTCTAAGAAGTGCATCATTATATGATTTTCTCATTGTGTGAACATCATAGAATGTGCTTACACAAACTAAAAAAGCTGTAAGATCATTAGGCACCAGCATCTTAAGGAATCACTGACTACATGCAGCCCCCTTGTTGAACAAATGCTATTATGTGGCATATGATGGTTCCTTCAGAGACCTGCCCTTGAAAAATCTCTGAGGGCAGGGAGGTAGCTCAAGGGCATAAGTGCCTGCCTGGCAAACCCAAGGTCCCGAGTTCAATCCCCAGTACCACACAGACACAAAAAAAATCTCTGTGAGATGCAGAACTTTGAAACTAAAACAAGACTCTTCATTCTAATTTTATTTCCTTCCCATTGGATATTTTTAGAGTGTCTTTTAAACTTTTAAAAAATCTTTTATTTATTCATTTATTTATTTGTTACAAGATTTCACTACGCAGCAGCTCAGATTTGTAGTGATCCTCCTGTCTCAGCCTCCCCAGTGCTGGGATTACAGGTGTGCACCACCATGCCTGGTTTCAGTGGCCAACATGGCACAGCGCTCTGGGTTCTGGGGCAGCACAGCATGGGGCCACGGGGACTGAACCTGGGTCTTCGTGCTTGCCAGGCAGGCACTTGGATCCCTAAACTAGCTCCCCAGCCCAACTTTGAGCTATCTCGAGCCTCTGTCTTGAGAACCTGTGGGAAGTACTCACATTCCTTAGGAATGGAGAAACAAGATAAATAGGAGCCCTAAACTTGAAGCAGACAAAAGAAAGGAGTTTGTGGTTTGGGTGACATCATATCACCTCCCACACCCTGCCACCGGGCCTCTGAGCTCTGACCCTGAGAATGAACACAAGCCATGGCTCTCCCTGTATACTTGCTGGGCAGAACCGTAAAGAGCAATGCTGCACACACAATTGAAGAAAACCTAGGAAGAGAGCAGAAGTGGAGAAAGTCACTTACCACGCTATGAGCCACAGGAGGGCACTGTGCCTCCACAGGCTAGAAGAGAAGGCCTAGGACCAGCAAAGCGGGAGGGCAGTCAATGAGGGCACCCCTCCCCCTCAACAGCATCATTCCTTGCATTAACTCTTAAGATTTCTTGTGCACACATCTATGTGGGAAACATACACAGCCACCACCCCTTTCACACAACCACCTATGTGACAAGTATGTGCTCACGTGTACTCAGAACTGCCATTTGCTCCCATTTGTGAAGATCACCCTGCTAAGTGGTGCCTGTTAGGCAGGTATGCTGAAGACCTGCCTTCCACTCTATAATGCACTATTGTTGCCAGTGACAGCTGATGCCAGTTCTTTTGCATGTTTTGCTTAGATGCTAATGACCTCAATGATCCCATCCATAGTGTTTGCTTTTCACATGGCATTTCATTGCTCAGCTGGCTGCCCTGCATGTGGTCCCACCTTATACCCGTGCCTTATATCCATGCCCTGCCCCTCTG
>NW_004524928.1:175868-179896 GCF_000260255.1 Octodon degus
AATATTCTTTTGTTTTTGCGTACAGGGGATCAAAATGGGAACCTTGTGCTTGCCAGGCAGATGCTTATGCTGCTAAGCCACATCCCTGGCTCACCCTACTACATTTAAGTAGACTCAGCGTGAAGGAAGTAGTACATAGGTAGAATTCTTCCCTACTATGTCAAAGGTCCTGGGTTTGATGCACTAGGGGTGGGAGTGTGCAAGGGGAAGACTCCAGAACAAGCAGGACATGGTAGTACACACCTATCAGCCCACCTAGGTGGATGATAAATCCAAGCAAGCTGGTCAAATTAGTGAGATTGTATCTCAAAGTAGCTCACTGGCAGAATACTTGCCTAACTTGTGCAAAACGAGTTTAATCGCCAAGTACTGAAAAAAAAAAATTAAAAATCCAAAATAGTGTTTGGCTAACATTAGACACCAAGCTGCATTAGCCCTCAGCCTAGTTTTCACTAAGATGGTATCTAATTGCCCGTGGAGAGCAAATTTGTAATGATTTGTAGTACTCCATGCACAGCACTCCTGCCAACAATGCTACCAAGTGCCTTCCCATCTTTATTCCATGTCTCAAGAGTCCCAAGAATTAACCTCCAGCCATTAGATATCTCAATTCCCCTTTACCTTGGTGATTGACATTTGCCAAAAAGCTTAAAAGAGGGGCTGGGGAGACAGCTCAATGGAAGAGCCTGAGTTCAATCCCTTGTCCCAACCCGGGGGGGGGAGGGGGCCTTAGAGAACCGCAAATAGTCTAACTAGCTCCCACATCACAAGGATTCCACGGTGAAGCACCTCCCCAACTCTCTCTCTCTGCTACCACCCCCGAGGAAGCCTTCAGAATGGGATAAACTACAAGCAGCCCAAGCCCTGTAATAATGAGTCTTGCTTCATTGATTGTGCTGAATCATGAAAACAGGAGTCCGGGTAGCCCCTAGTAGCACCTTGCAAGACAGTGGAGTGCAGGATGTCCTTGAACATTTTAGTCAGCTTTTTTCTCAAAGATCATAACATTGGTTGTATCTCTGAAATTCTGTATCCCTTCTCAATGATTGTGAACTGTTAAGGAAGTCCTCTACAGTATAAGCTGCTCCTCTCCTCCAACCCCATAAGTACTACCAAGGAGAACTACCACTCTGAACAGGAGCCAGATTCATCGTGGGCACATTCTGTGAAGGCCACATAAGCCTCAGCTATGGTTCATGTCATTTTGAGAGGAAAATGTCAGAGTCAGGCAAGGAGACAGTAGGAGAAGAGCACAATGCAGGTACACTTGGCCCACGAATAACGGTGCGCAGACTCATCTACAGTTTATTCTCACAGCAGAAGTCGTGGGAGACAGGAAGCCACCTGCCACACGTGACAGTGTGGTCAGAGACCCAGGGTAGTCCTTCCCACCCTACTGCCAAGCCCCAAGCAGCCTGGGCCAAGCTTGGCTCCCTCCCTTTTCCCACCCTAGATGCACAATGACAGCTACGAAAGTTAGTGCAGCCAGATGGCCCAGGCCTCTTCCTACCTCCCGTGCTCCAGTCCTTCCACCATGCTCAGCCACTGCCCACTGCCCACCAGCTCCCGTCCCCACTTCTTTCTCTACACACTGGATGTTTCTATCACATCCTTACAACCACTAATCCACTGCCAAGACTCCCCTGACACACATTCATTGAGGCCTATTCCCTCAGGGGCCTGAAGGGTCAGTGAAAAACCACATCAGCTTTGGTGAATGGAGCCCCTGCCCCAGGCCCCTGCCCTTGCATGTATGGGATGGACAGGGAGAGTGATGGAGGCACCATGACAACAACAGCCTCTTAGCCTTCACCCACCAACACCTGGATCGGGGAGGGAGGGTACATGCCTGCCTTCTCCATATTGCCAAAACAGAAGAAGGGATGATTCAGGGGTCTGGGTCCCTAAGAGATATTAGGACATTTCTCTCAGGACTGGGGAAATCACAGGTTAAAGGTCAAGGTTAGGGTAGCAATCAAAAGATCAAAGTCATCTCACAATGTGCCCTTTTCCTTGCTTACTGTTGTCCCAAGCCCTTATGCACCTCCAAGGTTAGTGCTGCGGGAGGTGAGGCCTGGGTCCCACACCAGAGCGACCGGGGTCACTCAGCAGGAGACCTCCATGGTGTGTCCCGGGGGCCCTGAAGGGAGAGGCCCAGACTCGCTGCTCTGGGACAGGGTGCGGGAGCGGGACCGGTTGCCATCAATGGATGCTGCACTGGTCAGAGAGGCTGTGCGAGACCTGGACAGGCGAGTCATGCAGGAGGAAGCCACTGTGCAGACACAAGTAGAACATGCAGTCAGGGAGGAATGGGGAAGGGAGGCAGGCTGCTTGGGGGAAACCGGAATTGTAGTAGAGGCCTGGGAGCCAATGAACTGGATTTGGCAGATGGTGGCAAGTCTAGGGATTAACTTCTAAGGGTTCTGCCCATCACCTGGCAGGATCACCCTGGCCCTCATACTCACTGTAGCCCATGCCCTGCAGGAAGTACTTGAAGGCCTCGGTCAGCTTGCCCGGCTAGGAAAGTAAGGCAAGGGAGAGAGTCAGGGAGGTGAGGTTAGAGGCCAAGTGGGAGCCCTTGGTCACAGAGGTACGGGAACATGGTGTGTCCCCACAGCATACTCACCTGTGTCAGTTGGGGCTGACCTCCAGAGTCGGCCATCTACTCAAGAAAAAGCCACCCAGAAAAAATGACACATATAAATCATTTGCTCCACATGAAGAGGTATAAAAAGGTGCTCTTTCCTAGCTCCCTCTATCCAACCCCTTTGTTTTTTCCTTCATTCACCCCACTTGCTCATGCAAAACCTGAAGGCTTTGAAGTTGCATTGAGGGAGGATTTAAGGCTCCAGACAGGAGGCCAAGAGCCAGGCTGGGCAGGGAGCAGAACCACTGACCTTAAGGAAGGAGGTCTGGGTGGGGTCCAGCTTTGAGTTACACTCCACCTGGAGTAAATGGAAGTTGAATGAATGGGCTCACTCTGTGGTGCCTCCCCTCCAAGCAACCCTGACCCCATCTCGTTCCCTATTAGCCCCCTACCCAGTTCCCTATTACCAGAAATCACCTTCTTAATGTGTCAAAGTTCATCTCTCTCCCAAGAGCCTTCCCTTCAGCAGGATACCCCCCTGATCACCACCCTCAGACTCAACCATCTCTGATCACCCCAAACCTCCTACTGACCACTGCATCTTCATGGGGTGCTTGGTCTCCTACCACCAGCATCACAGGGCACCTAGTGGCATGATGTCCAGGAGAAGGCAGTGAGATCTTGCCCTGCTCGCTCACCCCCTCCCAGAAGCATGTCTGGGAAAATGTCTGGCTCAGAGCAGGAACCAAGCTTCTTTCTCCCTGCTGACCCCACCAAGAGGATTCAAGGGAAGAGACCTAAAGGGACGAGATTTGCTAAAAAGGATGGGGTGAGAGGTGCCAGGAAATTTCCCCAACCAAGACACTCCTTCCCAGTGATGGCAAACCTATGACATGCATGTCACAGCTAGCTGTTTTGTTATCACTGAAAGGTTTACCATCACTCTTCTAAGGGAAGAACCAGGCAGAACCAGGGAAGGGGCAAAGCGTTAGCTTTTAAAGTCTTACTTGAGGGTGACATCACCACCTCGCTCTAAATTCAGGTCTCGGCGGCTAGAGAGGGGTTCAAAGAGCAGGAATTTTAGGCAAGTGATACCATCTGTCCGGATGTAAGATCTTTTTCCCATCCAGCTCTCTTCAAGGAAGCTATTTCCTTCTTTTTTTTCTTTTTATTTCTTTCTTTTTTTTTATTTTAGGGGTCTTCAGGGTGTTTAGGGTCTCACTACTAGATCGGACTTGTAGTGATCCGTGTGTTTACAGTCTCCCAAGAGCTGGGATTACAGGCACCCACTACCATGCCCAGCCTTATTTTGCTTCTTTATGGTCAAATACTAGAGACTGAAAGTGGAAACCAGGGCTGGAGAGATGGCTCAGTGGTCTAAAGCACCTACTTAGAACAAGCTTAGCAAAAGCATCAGGGACTGCGGTTCAATCCCCCAGCA